>NC_084999.1:793155-798155 GCF_963854185.1 Sardina pilchardus | reverse complement strand
TGGGTATAGCAGTGCTAGCTTTACTTTGGGTATAGCAGTGCTAGCTTTACTTTGGGTAGAGCAGTGCTAGCTTTACTTTGGGTAGAGCAGTGCTAGCTTTGGGTATAGCAGTGCTACCATTGGGTAGCTCAACCAAGAACAACCTAGTGGCAAACGCAGTGCATCCCACATGTGTGTGTGTGTGTGTGTGTGTGTGTGTGTGTGTGTGTGTGTGTGTGTGTGTGAACAACCTAGTGGCAACCGCAGTGCATGCCATGTGTGTGTGTGTGTGTGTGTGTGTGTGTGTGTGTGTGTGTGTGTGTGTGTGTGTGAACAACCTAGTGGCAACCGCAGTGCATGCCACGTGCAATGTGAAGTCCTCTTAACACTACACCAGGCCGGCAGCAATCTCAACAGTAGGGTTAGATCAAAGATTGCCTAGTTACCAAGATTCATCATGTGTCAAGTGGCTGATTATTGAGGTAGTCTTCATATAGATACATAAGAAGAGTGCATACTACTGCATACTTAAAATGCTATACAAAAACACATAGGAGACACCCATACAGACATCCACATTTAAAAATTAAACATAGTCCTGTTGACAAAGACAGTGGTGGGAACTATACCTTGGTAGGACTGTTTAATGCACTTATGGCTGTTGGATAGAAACTGTTTTGTAGTCTGTCTGTTTTTGTTTTCATGGACCTGTATCTGCTGCCTGACGGCAGTGGTTTGAGCAGTGTAGCGCCCTGTGGGGACGGGAGCTAGGACTGGAGTGTAGCGTTGTAGTGTTACTGTAGGGACGGGACTGGAGTGTAGCGTTGTAGTGTTACTGTAGGGACGGGACTGGAGTGTGTAGCGTTGTAGTGTTACTGTAGGGACGGGACTGGAGTGTGTAGCGTTGTAGTGTTACTGTAGGGACGGGACTGGAGTGTGTAGCGTTGGAGTGTTACTGTAGGCTGGGACTGGAGTGTGTAGCGTTGTAGTGTTACTGTAGGCTGGGACTGGAGTGTGTAGCGTTGTAGTGTTACTGTAGGCTGGGACTGGAGTGTGTAGCGTTGGAGTGTTACTGTAGGCTGGGACTGGAGTGTAGCGTTGTAGTGTTACTGTAGGCTGGGACTGGAGTGTGTAGCGTTGGAGTGTTACTGTGGGGACGGGAGCTGGTGTGTGTAGTGTTGGAGTGTTACTGTGGGCTGGGAGCTGGCGGAGGGAGACTTGAGTGTGGACAGGTGGGGCCTAGTAGAAGTTGTGTTATTGGATTTGATGGAATAAATCTGACTGGTTTCTTGCCATTGGTAACTACCACAGTCAATCTCAATCCATTCCTAGGTTTAAACCAATCAGAGAACGCAGGAGGAGGGTCTGTAAAGTAAAGTATTGCGGTTCAGTCAGGTCTTATAACTCCAACCAATAAAACAAGGCCAACCACAACGTCACAATAGACCAAATGGTACACTAGCCAATGTGGAGCCATGCCCCACTTATTCAAAGTGATTAATATTCATGAGATTTCTTTCCCCACAACGATACCCACAGCCAAGGCGCGCGCCCAGCTGGATTTGCATATGACTGACATTCCAACGCACACGCTAACCGAAATGACAGGTGGTTCCGTCGACCAATGGCGTGAGGCGTAGCGAGCAAACCGGGGCGGGCTGTTCGGTTGGGCGAGGTTAGCACATTGAGAGCGCGAGAGGGGGCAGCCTCGCGTGCAGGAGGAAGAGGGAGGGAAGGAACGAGCCAGAGAAAAGGGACCGGAGGCTCTAGGGGAGGAATTCGAGGGGAAGAGTCGCGAGGCCAAGTCAATGATGTGATACAGCGATTTTTTTTTTTACTACTACGAATCCTCATCGAGTATTCAGGCGCGAGCGAGTGAGCGGTCGCGCCCCACGCGCTAAAGCTGTGGATTCGGAGTGACCCCACTGCAGCAACCGGGAGCGCTGCGCTCCGGACTCACGGACCGATCTGCCGTTAACGATACAAAAAGCCGTCATTTCGACCAAGGAGCATCTCTTCTGAGCTTCTGTTCGGTCACACACGCGATCAACGCATCCTTTCCGGTACACAGTGAACGGTCTCGCGGCCGAGCGAACGGAGAGGTGTCGCACCGCCATCTGTCATCATCGCGCGGCTCGGGCTAACGTTATTCGCCAAATAACCGAGTGATAACCGGGGCATCTAGCTCACATCTCGGTTGACAGCGACTGCGGGCCATGATCGTGTATAAGGAAGGCGATTTGAGGCATATGTGAGCATGTGTGTGTGAGAGTCGTGGAGGGCGGGCGAAGTGAAGTCATTTAAAACAGAAGTGTGCATCACCAGCGTCGGGTTTGGCGACTTGCGAGTCATCATTTTGGGGAATTAACTAGAGAACAAGAACGCGTCTATCTATGATGGTCTGCTGAAATATTGACTAATGTGAATAATACAATCAGAACAGATATCCCATCTCTACCATCATATAGGCCTAGGCTACCATAAAGAAGCTTATTTTTACATAATTCCACAGAAGTGATCCGAAAGAAATTGGTCTTAAGTGCTCATCTGGCGGGTCAGTGGCTGTTTTTATTAAAGGCCGCTGTCAGATTTGTAAGCCTGCAGAATTGGCAGTGAGGTCGCGGGTTGACTTGGGTCTTGAATCCGCATCTCGCTTCTGCTTTTCCCCGTGACCGTTAACGGCGACTGAGCTGAAACCATCCCTCTCACTCAGGTGAACAGCGGCTCGACTGGGCTGGCTGATAAGTCACCTGAGGTCTCAGTTTAAACCGCATTTCTTGCTCGTGTGTTTGCTGTCTGATGTTATAAGCGCTGCGTTACTACGAGCATCTGCGGTCTGACCAGATCTCGCTTGTGAACGGATGTAGCCTCGATCACTGCGACATGAGGACACGGACCTTGGCTGCAGGACCCGGGATGGTCCGCGAGGAAGGGCTGCTTTGGATCGCGCCTGCCGCACGCTGATGCCGTTTCTGAGGGAGAACCCTCGTCAGGTCTGCCAAAGAGGTTTCGGTTCGGGTGTCGCCTGCACCGGATTCCGTGCCCAGCAAACGGCGCGTCTGCGTCAGTCCCTGATCGCAAGGACAGGTGCACATTGTGCTGCAGACTGAAATAAACTCTCTCTCTCGTGGTTGTCGAGGAAAGTAACGGAATTGTAAAGGTTTCCTGAAACAGTTGTGATGTAACATGTCCTAATACGAAATCAAATCACACAGCACAGAATCTTAACTGTTAGCCCTTGTACTGCAGTTTTATCCATGTTTAGCTACTATGCTTAGCTGATATCACACATGATGTTTTTTTGATACCTGCTCAAGGTGCTGCGTTTAAGTTCGAAGATCGATCGCACAGCCAAAATCGCTTTTTACTGAAGTGCCCCAGCTGTGAAAATGGGAGACATGGCCAAACCCAACAAAATAGCCATTTAACCAGTGGGTAGCAAACCTATGCTAGCGTTAGCTTCCAAATTAATGATAGCTCGCCTCTTAGCATCTCTGGGGTCGACTGGGTCCATCAGATCGATCTGAAACCCACATTGGCTACTCACTAAGAGATAAAGATTGCTCGACTATTTCAGAGACGTGCTCACACATGTAAAGCCTCCAACGTTCATCAAAACAATCAGATGAGTGTCGGACAGCAGTGCAACTCGAGACCGAGGATGTGAGCACGGCCTAGTTAACCCATTCAGCGCCGCACAGATTTGTAAATGTAAACAAACAGAGAAGGAGGCGCTACCGCTAACTGGACCAAAAACCGAAGGCAGACTTTGCAGTCCTGCTGTACGCTTTAATGTGTTGCCACGCATTTCTTTACAATATTTGAGTGATTTACATGACTAAGTATTTATGTTACTTTAATGCAGTTCGCCTGGAACCCTAGGACAGCTGTTGTGGCGTGGTCGTGTTTGTGTTGGCAGCTTAGAGCAGAGATGATGTCAGGGGCACCCGCTGGATTGATTTCACCGTGTTTTCAATAAATCTGGCCGACGCGAGAACTGCACAAGAACAGCTCGGAACGCCCGAGAGCTCCTCTCTGTACGTGCGTCCGTGAGGCGATGTCGGTGAAGGCAGACGGGAGACAGGAGCGGTGCAGCCTTCGCGTGTGACCCCGTTTTGCCCCACGCACTCTTCGTCACCCGCGGAACTGTGGAAGGATTCTGTTTTCTCTTTGAGCGGACGGACACCTCCATCCATTTGGAAAAAAAACTTGTTTTTCAACAGGATTTTTGTGTTTTGTTGGGGAAATTGTTGCGTTTTTTCCCCTTCGTTGTTAATAATTCCACTGGCATCACCAGTAAGGACCATTCTGCAGCCATGTTTTCATCCGAGAGCCCTCAGTATCTGCGCCAGGGACTGAGCATGTTCGGTAATCCTCACATCCTCTTGACACCTCACACTGAATTCTGCGTTACTACGTGCTGCTAGTGTGTGTGTGTGTGTGTGCGTGCGTGCGTGTGTGTGTGTGTGTGTGTGTGGGTGTGGGTGTGGGTGTGGGTGGGCTGTCTTAAAATGGCAAAGTGTTTCTCAACAAACCTGTGGATTGGATGGTGGGAGAGTCAACATTGTGGCACCTGTAACTCACTTCTCTCTCTTTCTCTCTGTATTAAATGAGTCTGTAGTACAGGTCAGTTAGTGTGGATGGATGAGTACTAGACAGGTCAGTTAGTATGGATGGATGAGTACTAGACAGGCCAGTTAGTGTGGATGGATTAGTACTAGACAGGCCAGTTAGTATGGATGGATGAGTACTAGACAGGCCAGTTAGTGTGGATGAGTACTAAGTGTGGATGGATGAGTACTAGACAGAATAGAATATATACTTTTTTGATCCTGTGAGGGAAATTTGTTTCTCTACATTTAAGTCAATTTAACCGAATTAGTGAACACACACAGCACACACACAGTGAGGTGAATCACACACTAACCCAGAGCAGTGAGCTGCCTGCCCAACCAGCGGCGCTCGGGGAGCAGTGAGGGGTTAGGTGCCTTACTCACGGGCACTTCAGCCGTGGTGGACTG
>NC_084999.1:743871-763871 GCF_963854185.1 Sardina pilchardus | reverse complement strand
TCTCCTGTACTGTGGGGCATATTCTCCTGTACTGTGGGGCATATTCTCCTGTACTGTGGGGCATACCGTAAAACTTCAAACAATAGCCGAGTCCCAAATAGACGCATGTCTCTTTTAAACGCCCGGTGTGGCTACAGATTTGGGTTATAGGCCGGTCTCCAACAGAAGCCTGGTCTGTTTTTTTAGTTTCGGGTTGTATTTATTCTTCTTATACCCGTCAGATCGTCTGTTTAAGCCAGCATGGTGCAGGTTGCAGAGTTCCAAATTCTTAACTTTTTTCGACATTGGCTTAGCCTATGTCCTGCATTATTTAATTAATGCCATTTTGTTAAATTTGCGCACTAGACAACATATTTTATCACAAACTTTCTTTGTTTAGTTTCACTTTCTCTCGTTTCTCCGCGTTTCTCCGCGTTTCTCTCAATACTATGGCGGAAAAGAAAAAGACTTGATTTAAATGACATTTAAGATGACAGTTGTCAAATTTGCCTAACAAAATTCGGGAGAAGCAGCGGCAAGATATTTCACGGTTGATCCAAAGAGGGTGCGTAAAGGCTGAGCTGTAACGTCTGTCTCCAACGAGGGAGAGCCCTGCGCATCTGGTCAGGAGCTGCGCAAGCAAGGCAGGCAAGTGGAGGAGAGCGACGAGGAGGAGGAATTTGCTAATCAACTTGTAGCCTAGTTGAGGATCACGGTGATAGCGATTAATAGGATCATTTGTAATCACACGATTGCAGTGGTTTTATAGGGTAGCATTCATTCTTTATTGTTGATGTGTTATCAGGGGCAAGTTCACAGGCTCGATGGTAACTTGAATTGTTCAGCCCGCTGCCACATCGTTTCGTTATTTTAAGCTGCCATTAACTTAAGACATAGCCTATTATAGTATAGGCTAATTATAATATTATCTGATTTGTGAAACACATTCGAATCATAGGCGAAATAAAGTAGCCTACCGTAATATAATGTGGTAACCTCCTGTTGTCATGCTTTCCGTCAGCTTATGCTATTGGGTAGTTATTTCTAATCCTACAATAAACCTACACCCAACTAACCACACTAAATTAAACGCCTGTCTCAAATACACGCCGGTGCATTTTGGCGATTTGGCAAAATAAAAGCCCGGGCTATTGTTTGGAGTTTTACGGTATTCTCCTGTACTGTGGGGCGTATTCTCCCAGTCTGTACTGTGGGGCATATTCTCCCAGTCTGTACTGTGGGGCATATTCTCCTAGTCTGTAATGTGGGGCATATTCTCCTAGTCTGTAATGTGGGGCATATTCTCCTAGTCTGTAATGTGGGGCTTATTCTTTCAGCTTGTTTTGGCTGGATATTTCTCATTGGTATTCTTTGTCATGTCAATCCAGTTTTTTTATTGGATTGTTTGTCTATTCATGTGGAAATGTGCAGTTTTATTGTCAATGTAAATGTATTCGGTCAATTTAGTTTCTTCAAGTGCTGTTATAGTTATTTATGACCAACTCTGTCAGATTATGAGTGTGGGGGGATATTATGGTCTGCATGCTCACGCACTCAGATGCTTTTGGTTTGAGGATGCTTTGGTTTGCAGTGTTTAAAAACCTACAGTATATACTTACAGTAGGAGTTATAAACCTCTCTACCTGTCTCCCTCTTTCTCTCTCACTCTATCTCTCCCTCTCCTCCCTCCTCGCTCTCTATCTGTCCACACACACACACACCTCTCTCTCCTCTCCATCTCTCACCTCTCTCTCTCCTCTCCATCTCTCACCTCTCTTTCTCCTCTCTCCTCTCCATCTCTCACCTCTCTCTCTCTCTCTCTCTCTCAGCTCTTGCAGCCAGTGGTGGCAAACTGCCCAATACCAGTCCTGAGGGCGGGACTAACCTTTTGATTGGCGGCTCCAGGACTCAGGGGGCGGCCTTTCCCTCTTCCCTGTTCCTCAACCATTCTACCCTGTTGCCCATGGCAACAAATTCTGGCCTGCGATTGGCCAGTCCTGCTGCCAGCAAAGCTGCCAAAGACTATTATCTCAGTGCGAAGGGAATTAGCCCCACCCCCTGTTCCCCTGCTTCTTCCTGCCCAAGCCCCGCCTCTTCCTGCTGCTCTGAAGTGCTGTACAGTCCTCTGTCTCTGGGTGGAGCCAAGATTGAGTGACAACCTCATCTGACCAATCACTGGACAGGAGTGCTGGATGGAAAGGGGAGCACAGGAGATGCAAACCCCACCTTCTAACCAAAGCTCTCTCTCTCTCCACACACACACACACACACACACACACACACACACACACACTCACACACACACACACACACACACACACACACACACTCACACACACACACACACACACACACACACACTCACACACACACACACACACACACACACACACACACACACACACACACACACACACACACACACACACACACACACACACACACACACACACACAGAGGGAGAGAGACCAAACTGCAGCGCTGCTTCAGGGTAGGCTGTGTGTGCCTGCAGTACCAGTAGTGAGCAGCAGGGGAAATGTGGCGCTGCTCACAGAGCTGGAGCCAAATAGGACAAACTGAAACATTACTGTGTGTGTGTGTGTGTGTGTGTGTGTGTGTGTGCGCTGCTGTGCAAGAGAAGAACAGAGGCATGTGAGTGTGTCTCTTTGTAAACTTTTCTTTTCTCCCTAAGAGTACGGTATCCAAGGAAACCACCCAAACCAAAAACTTAAGGAGAGGAAAGACAATCGTGCACACACACACACACACACACACACACACACACACACACACACTCACACACACACACACGCACACTCACACACACACACACACACACGCACACACGCACACACGCACACACGCACACTCACACACAGCCACCCACCTACACATTCAGACTAAGACTGACTGCTGCAGGCACACACACACACACACACACACACACACACACACACACACACACACACACCCACACACAACACACCCACCCACCCACACACTTACACACCCACCCACACACTTACACACCGACCCACCCACACACTGACACACCCACCCACACTCACACACAGCCACCCACCTACACATTCAGACTAAGACTGACTGCTGCAGGCACACACACACACACACACACACACACACACACACACACACACACACACACACACCCACCCACACACAACACACCCACCCACACACAACACACCCACCCACCCACACACTTACACACCCACCCACACACTAACACACCCACCCACACTCACACACAGCCACCCACCCACACATTCAGACTAAGACTGACTGCTGCAGGCACACACACTAGTGATGCGCGGGTTGGGCATTTTTTCAACCCGTGGGTCCCGCTTTTATGAAATTATTTGCCAGGTGCCATGGTTAGGTGGAACCATATGGCTCATTGAATTGAAAAGGTAGGCTAAGGAATTGTTTGGGAAATAATAACGGCTAGTCATTGCTAACGTTAGCAATGCAATATCTCTGTCATTATGCTGAGGAAAACAACATTAGCGCTTGCCATTGAAAGCTAGCAGCCTACGTTCCTGTTGGATCCTGCAGCAAGCTGGCAACCGCGACTCAGAGGGGAGGACTTTTGAAAGTAATTGCAGTAGCCTACTCGTTATTTTAATTTTGTTTTTAATGACCCGCCCCGCAAATAAAGTTATCATTTCTTTACCCGCCCCAATCCGACCCGCGGGTTACGAGACGACCCACGCATCACTAACACACACACACACACACCAAACCAAATACCAAATAAGTTAAACCAAAAACCAAACCAAATACCAAATACATGGAGACAAAGCCTTATCCAAAGGACCTGTTCTCAAGGTTCCCAACTAGGGACACACACACACTCATGGCATGTGGCATGTGCTGTTCTCCTGCTAGAACCGTGTGTGTGTGTGTGTGCTTAGATCTGCCTGTGTGTCAACTCATGTGCCTAACGTGTCTGTGAACACACACACACACACACACACACACACACACATCTAAACACATTACTGCTGTATCATCATCATCATCATCATCATCCTCTTCATCAGTGTCTTTCATCCACACGCAGACAGGGTGTGTGAGTGTGTGTGAAAGGGAAATGGGAAAGTGTACTCCAAGAGCTGTGTAGATTATGTTGATTGATTGGTGTGTGTGTGTGTATAGATCGGGCAGAGTGTGTGTTTGTCACTCAGATTCTTTTTATGTACCACTTATCACCTGCCATACACACACTTTCTCTTTCACACACACTGTCTCTTTCACAAACACACACAGACACAAACACACACACACACACACACAAACTCACAGCTCAGACATCAAGACATATACAAATACATGTATTACACACACACACACACACACACACACATCTGATATAGGTTCTGTTGGCTGCCCTCCAGACTGATGCTGGCTGATGAGGGGGTGGCCATATGGGAGGATTGGGGCGGGGGGGGGCATACAGGTGGGTGTGGCCATACATGTGGTTTGGGGGTGTGGCCATATGGGAGGTTTGGGGGATGTGGCCATATGGGAGGGTTGGGGGGTGTGGCCATACATGCGGGTTGGGAGTGTGGTCATACAGGTGGGTGTGGCCATACATGTGGTTTGGGGGTGTGGTCATACGGGTGGGTGTGTCTGGGTCAAAGGTCATTTCTGAAGTGAGCCAGTTCTGGCCGGTTCTAAGCCAGATGAGCTGGGCGGTCTGTTCCCTCAACGCTCCGGCTCTGGGCGGAATGTATCTCTGTGTTAGCGGTTCTGTAGATTTTGTAGAAAAAGATCTTTGTCCTGCTGCGTACATGTTGCTGATTCAAAAATACCAAAAAAACTTTGTGAAAATGAATTTAAAAAATGTCTTTAAACTTTAAAAGTGATAATGATGACTTAAATTTAGACCAAATATTTCCTAAAGTAAAATATCTCTCTTTAGGTTTAGTGTTCCCTTAATGTTGCCTTTTTTGTTTATAGTTGTATACTTACCTGTGTTCTGGAGTGGGTTATGTGTGTGTGTGTGTGTGTGTGTGTTTATGATTATGTGTTAGATGCTGTTTCACAGGGGCGTGTCTATCTTAAGGGAGATAGAACCCTAGTCCAATAGGTGACCTGCAAACCAAATAACATGCAAGCATTGGTCCTGCTCAGCCAATGAAAATGCAACAATTGGTCCTGCTCAACCAATGACAGGAGGAGGGTGGGAGCGAGGGTGGGACCATGGGTGGGGCAGAGGCCCCCGGAGCCTGTCACTCAAAGAGAGCAGTGCTGCTAACCACACCCCTTTGAAAGCTTTAAACAGCTACAACCAAAAACACAAGGAGCAGAGGAAGAAGGGGAGAGAAGAGAGGAAGAAGAGAGGAGAGTAAAAGAAGAAGAGAGGAAGGAGAAGAGAGGAAGGAGAAGAGAGGAAGAGGAGAGGAGAGGAAGAAGAGGAGTTGCCCCCACCCTCTCTTTTCCTTGCTCTCCTTCTTTCATGTTCTCTTTCTCATCTGTAGTTTTTCTCTTGTGTGTGTGTGTGTGTGTGCGTGTGTGTGTGTGTGTGTGTGTTAGTGTTGTTCTTCTGATAGGGAGATAGCTCGTTGTATACCTCATGTTCTCAATGATAAACCAAATAGACTAATGCGTTAAACACACACACACACACACACATATGGGTCAAAGGTCAGGTGGCCACATTGTTACGTCGCCATAGCAGCATTTTCCTGTTGCCCCTGACATTGGGCTTTTGTGATTGGCTGAGGCGTGCTGGGCTTGAACTTCATTGGTCGCCGCAGCTGCTGTGTCACCCAGCTTCAGAGAGTCCAGAACGGTTAGCAGTTAGCAAGTAGCTGCGACACGGTGTGTGTGTGTGTGTTAGGGCCTGGGTCCTAGTGAAAAATGTGTCAGGTGTGTGTGTGTGTGTGTGTGTGTGTGTGTGTGTGTGAGGGCCTGGGTCCGGAGTGTGTCTCCAAAGAATGATGCCAAAGACAGTACTCCACCAGACACTGGGCCCCTCACACCCCCTCAGATGCTGAACACACACACACACACACACACACACACACACACGTTGAGCACCCTCTGCTGTGGAGCACGCACAGTTCATCCTCTAAATCGTCTTCTCTGCACAGCTGCAGGCCAAAGGATCACTGCACTGGACGTCACGGCAACGTCCTCTCAGCAAAACAAATCAAACCAAAGAATCTCGTGCAACCTCTTTCAACCCTCTCTCACTCTGTTTCTCTCTACCTCTCCCCTCTTTCAACCCTCTCTCACTCTGTTTCTCTCTACCTCTCCCCTCTTTCAACCCTCTCTCACTCTGTTTCTCTCTACCTCTCCCCTCTTTCAACCCTCTCTCACTCTGTTTCTCTCTACCTCTCCCCTCTTTCAACCCTCTCTCACTCTGTTTCTCTCTACCTCTCCCCTCTTTCAACCCTCTCTCACTCTGTTTCTCTCTACCTCTCCCCTCTTTCAACCCTCTCTCACTCTGTTTCTCTCTATCTCTCCCCTCTTTCAACCCTCTCTCACTCTGTTTCTCTCTACCTCTCCTCTCTTTCAACCCTCTCTCACTCTGTTTCTCTCTACCTCTCCCCTCTTTCTCTCTACCTCTCCTCTCTTTCAACCCTCTCTCACTCTGTTTCTCTCTACCTCTCCCCTCTTTCAACCCTCTCTCACTCTGTTTCTCTCTACCTCTCCCCTCTTTCAACCCTCTCTCACTCTGTTTCTCTATACCTCTCCCCTCTTTCAACCCTCTCTCACTCTGTTTCTCTCTACCTCTCCCCTCTTTCAACCCTCTCTCACTCTGTTTCTCTCTACCTCTCCCCTCTTTCAACCCTCTCTCACTCTGTTTCTCTCTACCTCTCCCCTTTTTCAACCCTCTCTCACTCTGTTTCTCTCTACCTCTCCCCTCTTTCAACCCTCTCTCACTCTGTTTCTCTCTATCTCTCCCCTCTTTCAACCCTCTCTCACTCTGTTTCTCTCTACCTCTCCCCTCTTTCAACCCTCTCTCACTCTGTTTCTCTCTACCTCTCCCCTCTTTCAACCCTCTCTCACTCTGTTTCTCTCTACCTCTCCTCTCTTTCAACCCTCTCTAGCTCTGTTTCTCTCTACCTCTCCCCTCTTTCAACCCTCTCTCACTCTGTTTCTCTCTACCTCTCCTCTCTTACACTCACTCTGTCTTTCTTTACCACTCCTCACTTTCTGTGGTCTATCCATCCCTTGTCACCTAGCAACCTAGCTTACACCTCAGTTACACAAATGGAAATAATAAGAATAATAGTAGTAGTAGTAATAATAAATATGATCATAATTATACTAATGCCAATGATGATTACAACAATACTGATGATGATGATGATGATGATGATGATGATGATGATGAAATGTATATTATGAATACTTTCTTTGGGAAACACGTCAGCTTTCTTTAAGCATGATGAAGATGAAGAGTATGGTGATGATGACGATGATGAAGAGTGTTGTCTTTGTACACTGTGGTTGTTCCGTTAGTATCATTTGTGCTACCAAAGCATTACTAAGCTGTACCAAAATCTCTCCGTGTGTGTGTGTGCATATGGGGTGTTTGTGTGAACGTGTGTGTGTGTGTGCATATGGGGTGTTTGTGTGAACGTGTGTGGGGACAGCACAGGCTTTTGATGTGTCTACCTTTCAAACCAAAACTAGATGAGAAGTGTGTGTGTGTGTGTGTGTGTGTGTGAGAGAGTATGTGGAGAAGAACAGGTGGGAGGGGGGGGGGGGGAGAGGGGGCTTTGGCTTGGCCAATGTACGGGTGTGATTCATTTCAAGCCATTTTTGTAAATGATAGTGTTTCATTGGTCTGATTAAATACAGGATTACAAAACATACTCTTGTCTCTGAGTGTGATTCTGCTATCTGATGGACACACACACACACACTTGATTACAGTAATGGCCAGGGCTTTTATTAGTGGGCTTGCTGCTCACACGCTCACACATACACACACACACACACTTGATTAATGGCCAGGGCTTTTATTAGTGGGCTTGCTGCAACCCATCTATTGTTCTTCCAAAGCAAGCAAGCACATTATACTTTTCACCCACTTTTTGAGAATGCCTCTTCTCCTAGAGCAGTGGTTCTCAAACTTTTCCCAATGAGTACCACCTCAGAAAACATTTGTCTCTCCAAGTACCACCATTATTAGCAGCATTAAGAAATGTTAAATACATTTCACTACAATGCGTATCTAATAAACAGAAGGCCATTTTTATTCCTAACATTTAGCCTGTTTATTATTGACTGTTATTCAAAGCCACAACTGCACTTACACACTTGATACTCATCGAGTGACAATGTTAACTAGAAATGTGCATGTCCGAGGACCTGCCAGAGTGGACTTCCAAAAATGCTAACTATGCTAACAATGCTGACTAGGCTAACAATGCTAAGCAGGTTGATGAGCACACTAAGCTGATGATTTCTAGCATTTATGCTAAAGATGCTAACTATGCTAACTGTAGGAGCCAGAAACGTTTATTTACTTTGTGTCGTGTCTATGTCTGTTTTTCTGAGTCACCTCCCTCTAGTGGCTGGACCTTTAATCCATATCCACGATATTCCGCAGCCAACAATGGGGGTCGCCATGACACCGAGACGGTTTTCTATTTCCGGCGAAGCTGCATTGTATCTGTTTTAACGTGACGGTTTACGGTGCTTAACATATCATAACGCATATAAAAGTCAACTTTTCTATTTTATATCGGTTATATGTGATGCAGTATATACATGCTGAGGGCAGAATTGTCAACATTTCGAAAGAAATCTAAGTTGAGGCATAACCTAGTTTGCTATGGAGAACGCACATGTTAACAGAATGAACGGAAGTTGAAAACAGTATCGTAACCATCGCAACGATACATATTTCCGGGTTAAGGAAAGAGGTGGATAGGCAGGTGATGCTACCTGGAGGGCGTGGCCAGAGCAGGAAGCTACAGTCTTCGACCAAAGCAAAGCACAGAAGCCCAGGGAGAAGCTGCCCAGTGGAATCTTTAGTTTATCTTTGCCATCCTCATGAACTTTCAAGAACTTATGAGCTTTACATATTTATTTATTTATAATAAACCCCTCTATATTGGACATCAAAACGCCTGGATTGTTCTCCTTGGACAAGTGGGTCAGACACTCTAGCTCAGCCACCAGTGGTCAATTGAAATTGGACAAAATAGGAAAAACCACTACAAAGTCGAAGACTACTTCCAACAAAGAAGAACTCTGAGAACAAATACTTTTGAACTGGAAATGGAACGCCGGATGGATGCTGATTAAGGTCACACGGTCTGATCGTTTGGTACGTCACCTCATTGCATTTCAAAAAGATGTGCTTAATATTGAAAGACTCATTTAAGGAAATCTGCTATTGGAGTGGGTTATATTGTGAACTCAAGCTTTAAGAAGTCTGCTATAGGAGTGGATAATTATTGCATTGTTTGGAAAACTTGATCATTAGTTAATAATCAAGCATGGCTGATCCAATTGAAGATGAGGGAATTAAGTCTAGTGCCTCAAACACTGATGAAGGAGTGGAAGACCGTGAACATGTATCCAAATTAAAAAAGGCCAGAAAAGGAAAACTTGCACATTTAACTAAAAGGAAGAATATAGTGATTCAACTGATGGAAGATGTAACAAGTGCGCAGGAAGTTCAAGAAAATCTTCAGAAGTATACAAAATTGTTTGGAAGAGTTTGAGTCCGTACATAGAGCTTATCAAGAGCTGTTAACACAGGATGAATTGAAAAAAGATGAAAGTGAATGGTTTGAACCTAAGATCAAAGAAATTAATGCTTTTTATTCTTCTGTCTCTGAGTGGCTGTCGGGAGCAACAAAGGTGAAGGCTGCTGAACCGCAAGTAGTGGAAGAAGTCGGCCCAAAAGACAGTGTGTCACAAGTCGCCAGCCATGGGTCCAAGTCGAGAACTTCTTCTGTTGCTTCTGCAAAGATATGTGCTGAAGCGGAGAGAGCCGCTATCATGACCAAGGTTGCAGTGCTGAAAGAAAAGCAGGACTTAGAAGATCAAGAAAATGAGCTGCAAAAAGAGATTCAAGCATTAAAGCAAAAGCGTGAAGCCTTGGAGCTGAGAACACAATTGGCAGTCTCATCGTCCAAACTCGCAGTTCTCACATCTGCTGCAGAAGAATCTACAACAGCTAAGCAACTATCTATGCATCAACCAGCAGCAGACACGCAACTCAAGCAGTCTGATGAGAGTCTGCCAACTGAGGGTATGGATGCAATGAATGCCTACTTGGCTGATATGTCAATGAAAAGTGATACTACAGAGAGTGAGTTTCTTTCTTTAGAAAAAGTCACTAAAGCCCTTTCAATGATGCAAACACCTAGTGTTCGTCCCAGGGATGGCGTTCACTTTGAGCCCATCTTAGAGAGAGAAGGTGCAGGTATAGTCAGGTAGAACTTTGTGGAATTTGGGCACTTTGTGCAATTTGGGAATTTGTGACATAAGGTACTAATGCAATTTTTTTGCATAAATTGATAGTTTAGGGGGTGTCCTTTCAGAATCTGATGGGTGCCGCTCCGGCACCCTTGAGCATTTTCTTTAAAATGACATCATCTGCCACACCCCTTTTTTTATCATAGAAAGTCGTCTAAATATACATTAACAGATAAACCCATCATGTATGGTATCAAATTAAAGCTCTTCTCATGCAGGAATCAGCTTTGACCATCAAAAAGATGAAAAAAATAGTTCAGGTCCCTTCAGAGAACAAAATACCATTTGCAAAGTGACCTTTAAGGTCAGATTACGTTCCTTTTTGCCGCATAATAGCTGACTCTAAATCATGTCATATTTGGTATTAAATTGAATAAATGATGGAACTGCCATTTAGCCTAATACAGTGATTCTTAACCACAGGGCCGCAGCCCAGACTTACGGTGATTCTTAACCAGAGGGCCGCAAGTTGGCCGCAAGGGCAACCTGTTGGCCGCAAGGGCCGCGGTACTGGGTAGATTATCAAATTAAGACATCAGAGATATGTAATGCATGAGACTTAATTCCACTCACCAGAGGTGGAAAAGTCCAGCTTCAGAAAGTAAAAGTCCTACCACATATCTGTGCCAACCACTCACTCAAACAAGCTGATTCTATTTAGCACAACTCTTCAGCCAGGTCAAGCAGCTAATTGATGAGATCACCTGTTAAGTGCACAGGTAGAACCAATACATGATTGGACTTTTACTTTCTGAAGCTGGACTTTTCCACCTCTGCCATTCACCTTGTGGGTATATCCGTATCGAGGATATGTACTGCAAATGCTGCTAGCTATGTTAGCACATTGTCGTTATACCTATGCACTCACAAGAATCCTTACAAAACTGCTGGGATTCTGACACTACACATTTCACTAAAGGGGAGACTTGCCCAACGTGTTAGAATGAATGGATGGCCAGAAGTTCATCGCCAGAAAGCTACCATTAAGTGAATCCAGCCATGTCTAAAAACAAATACCGTTAACGTAACGTAATGAAATTGCACTTGTGAAATGTCTACCAATACATACAAAAACGTGCGCTTTTTGGATGTGAATGATGAATATTAAATGGGCCCCGGGCCACTTTCTACTATAACAAATGGGGCCTCAAGGTTGAAAAGGTTAAGAACCCCTGGCCTAATACATACAGGAATACAATCATTCAATAGTAATTCATTTTATTGTGAATATTATAGCAAGTCTAATGTACCCTAGTTAGTTAGCATGTTAGTTATAATTTCCCTTGAATCTGTCACTGAATTTGACAGCAATGTTGTGAGGTACTTCCCAGGTAGTTAAGCACATTAATTATGACTGTCCTTGGATTCCCCCCCAGAATTACAGAAAACAATATTTTTCATCCTATCATTCTTTTAATGCTTTAAGAATAGACACCAAACGGGGTAAAGACAGCTGTCTTCTCTCTATCCTGGTCACTAGTCACTTGAAAGTAACCCATGTCAGGTCCAAAGTGGGGAACAGCTGTGCCTTGCCCAGTGCATGAAGCGCCTCCTCTATCCGTGGAAGTGGGTATGCATCTTTGCACATGACCATGTTCAGCTTTCTGTAGTCACAGCAAAAGTGCACACTCCCGTCTTTTTTTTTCGCACAATGACCACTGGCGATGCCCAGGGGCTGCTACTCTCTTTGCCCCACTATGTCCTGTACATGTCGCTTGAACTTTTGATCGGGTGGGTGTCACCAGTTTATATGTTATGTCATATGTCACTGTAGTTGTGTAGCCATAGTCATTGTCGTGGCTTGAGAAGACATTCCCGTAGCTTTTCAACAGTGCACTAAGCTTTACATGCTGTGCCGAGTTAAGCTCTCCTGCAGCTACCTGTACTGGAAGAGGCATACATTGGTGTCCATCTTCGGTAGCGTGAACACTGTTCAACATGCATCAAATCCCACCACCTCTTTTGGACAGATCCTCTGTGACTTGGACACCACAGCTACCCTGGCCCTGGGCATTAGTTTTATGGCCTTCTCACTGGTGTTCATAACCCTGACAGGGACTTTTCCACCTGCTGCCTTTCCGAGTGTGTTGGCAACCAGAAGCCCCTTCTGGATGCTGATCTTTGGAGCGGCTTCCACCAGGAATGGCATTCCACTGTTGAAGGCACCAGCCTTCAATCACCTTCTCACTGTCAACACTGCCAACAAACGACGGACACTTGCCTCTGGTGGAGCAGCATTTTAATCCTCTTTGCATCCACACCCGGCAGAGAGGTCACTAGATCTTTGATGATGTTCATCCCCATAATGCCAGGGAGCCCATGTTTACATCTTTGCAAAATCCAGGGTGTCTCTCAGTATGAAGATGCACCGCCGCTAAAGAGTGGTTCCAAAACACTCGACATCTGCTTCAAGACAACCAAGGACCAGCATGTTCAGTCCATTGGCTCCACCCAATGGGTGGACTTTAGCTGTTCCTCCCCAAAGTGTTCTCTAAAGTGAAGCTCTTTGATGGTGGTGACCTCAAACCCAGTGTCCCAAAGGCAGCTTGTCTTCACTCCAGAGATCATCAGGTCAACAGTCCAGCAGTGACCAAATGCATTTTGTTTCAGGAACTGGTCAGTCTGCCAGCCCACTCCTGACCATCGATTAACCAGGGGGCCTTGGTTCGCTCTCTGGTGGAGTATTCTGTGCACTGTCTGCCTCTCCTGGAGCATGTCTTTGCCGGGTGACTTGGCCATGACCGTTGACTGGTGTGACCGGACTCTCCACATGTGTAGCAGATGTACTGCCCTTCCTGGTCTCTTAATGGCTCTCTCTTTAGGTCACAAGGTGGTCGTCTGCTTCAGGGATCCATTGCAAAGGTGATGAGCAGTGTGCAAATAAAAATTCGACTTTCAGTGGAGGATACTGATGACAGCGAGGGAGAAAGGTCTGATTGAATGAATGTTCTTTGGAGGAGACATTTGATGTTTGTGATGTGTACAGGGCCAGCCTGGCAAGATGTTCTTGATATAATTTAGTTGCTTTCAGAAATCTGTGATAAAGTATTAACTTTGTCTATTTGATTAATTGGTGAGGGTTGATACAATTTGTTGCTCAGCCTACCATTTCAGCGGTGTGACCGTACCAGATTTTACAGTTATTATGTTCTCTGGAGGGATAATTTTTAGCATTTTTTAAATTGACATCATTGATTTGTGTTTGAGAAGAGCTTTCATTTGATACCATACATGATGGGTTTTATACAGTAATGTGAGTCTAGTTCTTTTTTTATGGTCAACAAAAGGGGGCGTGGCAGATTATGTCATTAAAAACTATTTTTTTCATCTTTTTGATGGTCAAAGCTGATTCCTGCATGAGAAGAGCTTTAATTTGATACCATACATGATGGGTTTATATGTTAATGTATATTTAGACGACTTTCTATGATCAAAAAGGGGTGTGGCAGATGATGTCATTTTAAGGAAAATGCTCAAGGGTGCCGGAGCGGCACCCGTCAGATTCTGAAAGGACACCCCCTAAACTATCAATTTATGCAAAAAAATTGCATTAGTACCTTATGTCACACCTATCCTGGGGTTCTACCTGACTAGTATTAAAAAGACCAGCTCAGTGCAAACATCAAGTCCCTTTGATTCTTTTAGAAAGAGTGGTCCATCTAAAACAAGCGTACCAGAAAAGGCCTTTGATCGCCTTTCGATGACCCCTAAGGGCAGTTTAAAGGGATAGTTCGGGTTTTAAGACACAAAGTTATATGGGTTCCCCGTCAGCAACGTTGTGCATCAGCACTGACTTACCCCGCAACAGCGTCCTGTGAGCCGAGATCCAGCCGGTTTTTGATGCTGAAGAAAGTAGTCCGGCAAGTTTCTGGGGTCACGAAAGTAAAGTGTTTTTCTTCTCAAAACCATATGCGTTCAAAAGAGTGATATATTTGCACCACAAAAACGTTGTCCAGGAAAAATTCAAACCTCGTTATCACTTACTTATTTTTCGCGATTCCTATCACTGCGCGCTACTGACAGCTGGACAACGTTTTTGTGGTGCAAATATATAACTCTGTTGAACGCATATGGTTTTGAGAAGAAAAACACTTTACTTTCGTGACCCCAGAAACGTGCTGAAGAAAATAGTCCGGCATCAAAAACGATCAAAAACCGGCTGGATCTCGGCTCACAGGACACTGTCGGGGGGTAAGTCAGTGCTGAGGCACAACGTTGCTGACAGGGAACCCATATAACTTCGTGTCTTAAAACCCGAACTATCCCTTTAAGTCACGATGGACTGACAGACATCCTGCAGCGTCAAAATCATATAGCATCCACTCTTGTAAGACAGCAACAACTCTCTTGTCTTCCACCTAGAGAAATTCCAGTCTTCAGTGGAGATGTTTTGTCATACAGACCTTTCATCAGAGCTTTCGAACACACAATTGAGCTCAAGACTGATAGTAGTGCAGATAGGCTGTACTTCCTTGATCAGTACACCAGTGGCCTCCCCAGAGACCTTGTGAGGAGTTGTCTCCACATGAGCCCAGATAGAGGCTATGAAAGGGCAAGAACTTTGCTACAGGAATATTATGGAGATGAATTCAAAATCTGTTCTGCTTATATGAAAAAGGCAGTTGAATGGCCTGTCATTAAAGCTGAAGATTTAAAGGCATTACAGGTCTTCGCAATATTCTTGAGGAGTTGCTGTAATGCAATGGAGGAGATTTACTCACAAGAAATCAACTTGTCTTCAAACATGAAAATCTTGATCATGAAACTCCCCGACAAACTCAGAGAAAGATGGCGATCTTATGTGTGTGAATTTCAGGAGAGACAGAGTAGAAGACCTCAATTCTCCAATCTTGTTGCATTCCTTGAGAGGCAAGTGAGGGTAGCTTCTGACCCAGTGTATGGGGACATTCAGGATCGGCGGCCCACCAGGGCTACAGAAACACTACCCAGGGCCCCGGCAGTGGCGCAACTGGCTGGGGCACCTGCACCGTACGCTGGCGACCCGGGTTCGATTCCCGCCCCGTGGTCCTTTCCAGATCCCACCTCGACTCTCTCTCCCACTCACTTCCTGTCGTTCTCTCTACTGTCCTGTCCAAATAAAGGCATAAAAAGCCCAAAAAATAATCTTTAAAAAAAAAAAAGAAACACTACCCAGTAAAGCTAAGTCCAAGTCCAGTGGGAGCAGCTTTGCAACCAGTGTCTACACTTCTGCCTCTCGTCCCACTCAACAATCTAAAGACAATGAGCTATGCACGTCTTGCCCCCTATGCAACATCAATCACACATTAGAGCGCTGTGGGGCATTTAGGAAAAAGAAACACAGAGACAAGATTGACTTTTTAAAAGAAAAGGGAATCTGCTTTGGCTGTCTACATCAAGGCCACATCGGCAAACACTGTAGCCAAAGACTTACCTGCACAGTGTGTTCCAAACAGCACCCCAGTGTCCTCCACATTGAGAAGATGGAACGCATAGCAACGCAACAACAAAAAGGTGATGCGTCAGACGCGGTAAGCACTGCAGATATGCTTCCCAAAGCATGTGGGCACATTGGGACCGGCACTGGGGCCGGTAACGTGCTTTCTGTACTGCCTGTGAAGGTCAAAGCTAGTAAAGGTGAAAAGATAATCACAGTGTATGCTTTCATAGACCCAGGTAGCTCAGCGACCTTCTGCACAGAACGCCTCATGTCTCAGCTGAATATGAAAGGCAGAAGAATGAACATCTTGTTGCAAACAATGAGTCATGAGAAGTCGGTACCAACATCTCGAAGTTGCTGGTCTTGATGGAAACAATTTCATACAGCTACCTGATGTGTTTACACAGAAGGAGATGCCAATCACTGCAGACAATATCCCTACGAAGCAGGATCTCGCTAGATGGCCCTACCTGCATGAGGTCAATATCCCAGAAATAGACAGCAACATCGAACTGCTGATAGGAACCAATGCATCAAAGATCATAGAACCCTGGGAGATCATAAACCGTCAGGACGAGGGGCCATATGCAGTGAAGACTCTAGTGGGATGGGTAGTCAATGGGCCCTTAAGAAGTAACAAGTCTACTGCCTCCAATGACTGTCAGTCTGCCACAGTGATCAGGATCTCTGTTGCAAATCTAGAGAAGTTGCTGATTAGTCAGTACAATCATGACTTTAATGAAAGGGCATCAGACGAAAAGCGTGAACTCTCAATCAAGGATAAAAGGTTCCTTGAAATTGCCAATAAGTCAGCTTCATTAACAGATGGTCACTATACACTTAACTTACCTTTCAGGAAAGAAGATATGCAAATGCCTAACAATTGCCATGTTGCCTTGCAGCGTCTCCAAAGCCTGAAACGAAAGCTAAACAGAAATGAATCTTTCCACAGAGAATATGCAGCCTTTCTGAATGATGTCATAGCTCAAGGATATGCAGAGGTGGTTCCGCAGCAAGAGATGGAGGGAGCCGAAGGAAGAACCTGGTATATTCCACATCACGGAGTATACCACCCTAAGAAGAACACACTCAGGGTGGTATTTGACTGTGGTGCAGTATATCAGGGCATATCCCTGAACTCTGAGCTTTTGCAAGGCCCTGATCTTACCAACTCCCTAATTGGAGTCTTGCTCAGGTTTAGACGTGAACCCATAGCTCTCATGGCAGACATTAGATCTATGTTCCATCAAGTTAGGGTGTCCAAGCCAGACATAGATTTTCTGCGCTTTCTGTGGTGGACAGACGGGAACATTGAACAGGATCCAATAGACCATCGCATGCTGGTACACTTGTTTGGAGCTGTTTCCTCACCAAGCTGCGCCAGTTTTGCCCTGCGAAGAACGGCTGAAGATCATCCCCAAATCAGACAACAGGTGACAGACACCATAATGAATCATTTCTATGTGGATGACTGCTTAACATCTTGGCCTACAGTACAGGATGCAGTGCAGCTGACAGCAGACTTGGTGGAGGTCTGCAGTAAAGGAGGATTCCAGCTTACCAAATGCGTGAGCAATAACAGAGCTGTGCTATCAACCATAAAGGAGGAAGAAAGAGGAAAAGACATCAGATCCTTGGACCTAGATAAAGACCAACTACCAACTGACCGCGCTCTTGGACTGCAGTGGAGTGTGGAAGATGACACCTTCAGGTTTGACATCATAGTTCCTGTAAAGCCACACACGGAGAGGAATTCTGTCAATGGTAAGCTCCGTGTATGATCCACTAGGTATCTTAGCACCTCTCACTCTCCCAGCCAAACAACTGTTACAGCAGCTCTGTAAGCAGGGCTATGGATGGGATGAGCCGATACCCAGAGATCAGTCTAAGCAGTGGACTAGTTGGATTCAGGATCTTCCAAAACTGGCAGATTGTAGTGTTTCACGCTGTATCAAACCCACTGACTTTGGAAACCCACAGTCCTTCCAACTGCACCATTTCGCTGACGCCAGCGAGATTGGATATGGAGCAGTAAGTTACCTTAGGATGACTAATGGCCAGGGTAGGATACATGTGTGTTTTATGATTGGAAAAGCAAGAGCTGCGCCTTTAAAGCAAATGACGATCCCAAGACTAGAATTGGCAGCTGCGGTGTTGTCTGTTAAGGTAGACAAGCTTCTCAGGGCTGAATTGCAACTCATCCTCCAAAGTTCAGTTTTGGATAGACAGTCAGGCTGTATTGAAGTACATAGCCCGGGCTTTTATTTTGCCAAATCTGGTCTGGTAAAGCCTTTCCATTCCATTCAAATAGCTACCAGAGTTAATGCCTTGTAAAAGTAGCAAAATGCTACTGTTTCGCCAGAGGGGGGTGCCAAACTTCACTTTTTTATTGTAAATGTTTATTCTGGTGTTACCAAAACACCTGTAACTACATGCATTTATTCTGTAAACGGGGCTTAGATGCAATATTAGAACTTTACACACTACATGTCCATATACTTTTCTATTTCCACATAGATTTTCATGATCCTACTTTATACAGTGTTTCACAATACATGTGTTGCAGAACTGCAAACAGTCAATTCAAGCTGTGGTTACACAGTGTTTCTGGTATGCTTCAAGAAGTTTAGGTATTGAGGCTTTGGTCTAAGCATTCTTGGTTAGTGTGTAAGCAATGGGCAACAACTGTAAAATTGCCTTGCCTTGACTTACCCTGAGTGTAGTTCCCCAATCTGTCCACTAGATGGAGCACTCCACTGACTGTGAGGTTCCAGCTGCACCAATGACTGACTGTCTGCTGACGGGACAGAGAGAGCATTACATGACATTTGACTGACACTTTTTACCCAAAAGCCACTTACAACATGTTGAACAGTTACAACATGGTGAACAGTTACAACATGGTGAACAGTTTCACATGGTGAACAGTTTCAACATGGTGAACAGTTTCACATGGTGAACAGTTTCAACATGGTTGTTACGCTAGTAGGGGCACTGTAGTTGGGCACTTTCTATAAAGACTATATATTCTTTGTGTAGCTGTTGTCTTGCGTTACTTATTGAGTTTGACAAGCACTTTTCTCTTTATGGGTTTGAAATACTGGACGTTGGGGAAAAAAGACGTCGTCTGGCATTACAGTACGCACCTACAGGGCACCAAAGTTGGACTCTGGGTAGCCAGGCCTGCCTGTGTGTCTGCCTGCGTGTGTGTGTGTGCGTGCCTGCTTGTGCGTGCCTGTGTCTGCGTGTGCTTGTGTGCGTCTGTGTGTGCTTGCGTCTACCTTTTTCGCTGTGCTCACTGAGTCTGGTTTTGGGTATTCTGCTGTGCTCAGGTACCAACTGCCTAAAGAAATGTCTTCTGCACGTCCAACTTTGGTGCCCTGAAGGTGCGGACTGTAATGCCAGACGACGTCTTTTTTCCCCGACGTCCAGTGTTGGCATCCACAGGACCTCTGTATAGCGTCCAGAAAAGGTCACCTGACGTCCACATGGGGTCATATGGGTCATATGGGTAGACGTGCACATGGGGTCATATGGGTAGACGTGCACATGGGGTCATGGGGTCATATGGGGTCATATGGGTAGACGTCCACATGGGGTCATATGGGGTCATATGGGTAGACGTCCACATGGGGTCATATGGGGTCATATGGGTAGACGTGCACATGGGGTCATATGGGGTCATATGGGTAGACGTGCACATGGGGTCATATGGGGTCATATGGGGTCATATGGGTAGACGTGCACATGGGGTCATATGGGGTCATATGGGGTCATATGGGTAGACGTGCACATGGGGTCATATGGGGTCATATGGGTAGACGTGCACATGGGGTCATATGGGTAGACGTCCACATGGGGTCATATGGGTAGACGTGCACATGGGGTCACATGGGGTCATATGGGGTCATATGGGTAGACGTGCACATGGGGTCATATGGGGTCATATGGGTAGACGTGCACATGGGGTCATATGGGTAGACGTCCACATGGGGTCATATGGGGTCATATGGGTAGACGTGCACATGGGGTCATATGGGGTCATATGGGTAGACATGCACATGGGGTCATGGGGTCATATGGGTAGACGTCCACATAGCGGACCATGCCGTGCAGAATTGGTCTT
>NC_084999.1:736371-738871 GCF_963854185.1 Sardina pilchardus | reverse complement strand
CACATAGCCTATGAGTGCGTCTCTTGATTATAACGATGAAACAATGTCGCTTTCTTCGGTTTAACAGTAAAGGAAGACACACACCAAACAATAACCCATGTCGTGCACAGCGGCGCTTTATATTCACACACAATTAAATGTCCCAAACAATCCCAAGCGTTGCAATTCCCCCTTTCATTCAGTCCCGAAAATAAACCTACAAGTCCAAACTAAACGAAAGATGTCCTGTAGGGGTGAGATAAGGTAAATTGGGACACTTTTTGGTAGATCACAAATAAAACTATTTAAAATGCCAAACAGGGTGAAAGTGAAGACTTTTATCACTTCATATGAGTCTTAGCAACATTTCTGTGCAGAAAATATGCTTCCAAATATAATATTTTTAAAGATATTAACCTTCAAAGACCACAAGACACCATACCTCAGACCAAGAAAGTGTTCAGGTAAAATGGGACACTCGGTCAGGTAAAATGGGACAGTCAGTTTAGAATTGAAAAATGTGCAACAAATTGTAGAATAATGACAATGTTTATTTGTATTTTTTAATCATTTAATGATAGTGTTCAGATGTGTGTGTGTGTGGGTGCGTGTGTGCACAAGCACAAGCGTGCAAGTGTGTGTAAGTGTGTGTGAGTGTATGGGCCTACTTTGAGTGTGAAAAGGCTAATATGCGGCTAATATGCTAACACCTTAACGCTAATGGCAAATGTAATGTAAAAGTGTCCCATTTTAGCTGATTTTTTTGTCCCAATTTGCCTGATGCACACCAAAGTCACTAAAATTCATTTTCCTTAAAAAGTAAAGGACATAGCCCAAAAGTTTTGATATTAATTTAAACCTCTCATGAAATAGCATACATTTCATGAGAGTTTTGTATAATATTGTTTTTGTTTCAACTACAATATCCTTATGATCATTAAGACAGAATCGGCTTGCCATGGGGCTTTCCTTGCAATTATTGGGTCCACTGATGTTTTTAATCTTGGCACCTCCCATTTCTGATACTTTAGACCAATCAAAATGATTTTATTTGGTAAAGGACATATGTAGTGACAATATAATGACATGTTTTCTGATTGGCAGCTAATATTTAAAGAGATAAAGGTCTAAAACCAACTTTGTCCCATTTTACCTGATGTCCCAATTTACCTTATCTCACCCTATTTTGCCAGGACCGCGCACAAGAGTCAATAATCCAATCCAGGAAAACTAAAAGGGCCGCTGCCGACAAAACGTCCCGCAGCAATCAAAAAATATAATGGTCAGAAAAAAGGGAAAATGCGATTGCTGTCTCTCTGCTAGACCAAGCAATATGAAAACACAGAAAAGCAATCGATCTCACCAAATCTGGTGAATGCACCAGCAGTCCCCGAAGGCTTTTTCTCTTCGTGCGTCCTCTGTTTGGTAACGCAACGGTCCAAACTGCGCACAGCGTTTACCTAATGTGAAAGTACGTTTCCTCGGTATTGTTGTTAGTTTCAAACTCGAAGGAAAACATTTACAAACACTCGTTGCCGCAGCACTGAGTAGGCTAGGCCTACTGGCGCCACAGATTCAAAATCTCACACGCACTTGCTACCCTCTTCAGACCGCCCCCATCATAGCGCATTCGAGTAAGGTGCGCGGGTGCGCGTGCATATAAAAAAATACATAGAAATAAGTAGGCTACATATAATGATATTACATGAGAACAGAGTCATTATATGCAATTAAACAATGTAATATTTAAGAAATGGCACCTAAACCAATGTGGCAGTGTGTTGTGCGACATTTTGGGAAGCCAGGACTATGCACAAATTAAAACGAGTTTCTGGAGTGAAACTTTGAATTTAGTCAGACCTGTGTGATAGAAGAATATGGCAAGGCTCTATTTCTAGCTCATATCGAGAAGAACGCACGATGGAAATAACTGTGGACTAACTGTGGATAACTTGTAGCCTAGAACATAAAGGTAAGAGTTCATTGTCCTATAGGGCCTACGTTTATATGTTGGAATAGGCTAATTTGTGGTTTTGTCGTATGAAAGTTTATACGACTGAAACACGTTTGCTTCGATGTTCGTTTGCAAAAATATAAAACACATCTCATGCTAGATGAAGTTCATCGCGGGATGTGAGCCTGGGTCACCTGCATGACAGTCACGCACCCATCCACTAGCCTATGTCCCTGCTATTGAAATCATACTACAAATAGCGTCACATCACTCTAACTGTAAACAGTGGTAGACGGAGTTTTTGGGAAATAGACCAAGTCTGGATTTGTTAATGTATTGTATGGTCGGACTAATGAGATGTCGGACCAATGGGCTTCTTTTTTTCGGACCAATGGGATGTCGGACTAATGGGATCTCTGGTCAATGGTTCATTTTCGGACTAATGAGATGTCGGACTTATGGGATGTCGGACCAATGATACGGAACCCACACAGACAGCGCCCAATATAGCATCTCACATAAAGCCAAAAATACCTTTCTCCCTTTCTCGCTCACCTGTCTTGACTC
>NC_084999.1:723871-731371 GCF_963854185.1 Sardina pilchardus | reverse complement strand
CATTTAAAAGTAATTGAATAGTAATTGATAGACAGATAGTTTGATAGATGTTACATAGTTTAATGCATTAGGCTAGATAGTTTAAACACTGAATGTTGATAGTTTAAAAGTTGAATATTGTTATTTTAAAAGTTGAATATTGATAGTTTAAAAGTTGAATGTAGAGAGTTCAAAAGTGTAAAAGTTGTTGCTAGACAGCCAGTGGTGTCTTAATGCAGGGGCCGCGACCAATGAGAAAACGAGAGGAGTAATGCTGTTGTGCAAAGACATGAATTAATGATCTGCATCTCCATTTTTTAATTTAATGTATATATAGGCTATAGCCTATATGTGTGTGTGTGTGTGTGTGTGTTGGGTGATGTGATGAGATGCAGTAGCCTAGTGAATGCTGTAGCCTAGTGAAGTGATGAGCAGTAGCCTGGTGAAGTGATGAGACTCTCTAATATCCTCTGAACCCTTAAGAGAACCGTTTCCTGCCTGCTCTAATCACAGGCACACACACACACACACACACACACACACACACACACACACACACACACACACACACACACACACACACACACTGTTCTATTAGCCTCTCTGCCTCTGGCCCAGGAGGCGGTAGGGCTGCTCCAACATGCCTGGGCTGATGAGGGTTATTATCATGAAAATGAAATCAAAAGCGAGGCAATTAGGCAGAAGCCCACTTGTTGCTGACGTAAACGGACGTGATGATGTGGATCCCCGATCTCTCTCTCGCTTCATTTAATCGTCCTCGGCGGGTCCGTAGGACGCGGATGTGATGTCATCGCGGACATTCGGCTATGGCGGTCTCCATGACGACGCCGCCGCATGCTGCAGTGACGCCAAACGACCCCGCGCGCATGGTGAGTGGGCGTGACTGCGCGCGCGTTGCTCTCGCTCTCTCCTCCTCCTCAACTCCCTCCCTCCCTCGCGTGTGGGGGCGGCCCCGTGCAGTTCGCGAGCGCAACACGACACCACGAGAGAGGGAACAGGGGGAGGAGGAAGAGTCGACGGAGTGAGAGGAACAGCGAGACGAGAGTGGAGGAAAGAAAGTCGGTGACAAAACATCGGGAGAGGGAATCTCACTCAAGCCTCTCGCTGAGGTTCACTCACCACATGTCAAAGTGTTACGAGCGCACCGATTCGAAATGAAGGAATGAAATGCAGACGCGTACGTGACAGAACTCCACTCGGACGGCCTCTTATGTAAACTCAAAACAAGTCGCTGCTTTCACGCGAGTATGCCGGGACTACGGAACCCCCCGCGCTGCTGACTCCAACGGGACGGAATTCCGCTGCTGGGGAACGAGCTGCTCCAACCGGAGCCAGGAACCCGAGAACGGGGACCGGACGGTCAGGAGGATTTTGAAGTGATTTCAAGTCTAACGGTTCGGATCAAAATAAAACAGTTCACTTATTTAACCAGAGGCATCGCTAACCAGGCGAAGCCTGACGGAAAGTTGGGCTCGAAAACTAAATTTCTGTTGGGAGGCTCTAGGCAGACGGGCAGTTAGGCCGCCTGCACTTTTGGCCCAGAGGAATCCGGGAGTCCGGTCGTCATGAAGACTCCGGGAGACTCGGGTAAGTGAAGTCCGCTAAGAGTTTTCCAACTGACCACAAGGCTGAACCGCTTATTAGTCAAACTTCATACGATCTGCGCGATCGTTTTAACGGCACCCGAGCGACACAACTGCGGGTGATTGCTGCTCGCCCAACACCAACCTTTAGCCACCAAACACTTCACTGGCGGATCCCAAGTGCAACTTTGCTACGATAGCCGCCTGGCTAGCAAGCCTCCAAGGAAGACGATACTCAGTTTGGAAGCGAATGAGTGTGTCTGTGTTTTAACATTGATTAGCTGTGGTCGCGTAGGCTTATGTTTTATTTTGATAGATTCTATTTAGAAAGACTAATTTTAGTTGTCCAACCTGGCGGTAACATTACCCTATCTGCTAGAAAGATAAGCCAGTTCAGCGATCATTTCCCGACCCTAGGGGAAGAGACTAGAGGAGTCAAAACAAATGGACATATTTGTTGTGATTACGGTTTGGAGACTTCTAGGCTGCATAAGATAGCGCGGGTGTGTGAGTGGTGGTGGTGGTGGTGGTGGTGATGATGGTGGTGGTGGGGGGGTTAGCGATTTGGATCCCCTACTAGCGTATCAGCTACTAAAGTGGCATTCCTGTTTTCAGTAAAATCGTTGAAACTTTGTAACTGAAGCGAAGTTCCGTCTGGGATCAAAGGGCCGGAACGCTGCTACCCTGCTGAACTGTCAATCCAACCGTCTCACCTCACAGGGTCGGCTTTACGTAATAACTTTAGAGGATTCGAGTACAAAATCATAAATAAGTTACCACACGTAGTTAGTGCGACCTGTTGAATGATGCCTGTAGTCTTTCATGGTCAGCACTCGGCAAGCTGTGTGGCGAGAAATCAAGTGACTTGTGGTTGTGGGCAGCAACTTTTCTCGACTTTGTCCGGTTTTGTCGGGTGCGCTTGCAGCGGGGTGTGAGTGCGTGGTGGCTGTGGAGGGCGACCGCATTCAAAATGGAAGCCTCTTGGCTCGTGGCGACGGGAGAGTGTGTGAGAGTGCTAGGTGTGTGTGTCTGTGTGTTGTGGGCTGGCGTTGGCCCTGATGTCTTAATAGTTTTTCTCACGGTCACGGAGGAGGAGTTTGAAGTGTTAAACACGTTCCCTGTCACCTGCAATGCGTTCAGACTCCTCCGTTAGCTTACCACCAAGAGTGACTGTCCCCCGTGGTTGGTCTTGTATTATGGGTTGTTCTCAGATAGACTACCCCAAAACGACCAGGAGGGCATTCCGAGTAGCCTACTAGGTTTAGTGACAAACCTGGGTGAGTTAACTCGAGTTAGAGGTAAAGCTCCTAATAGAAGAGCCAAACAAAACAATGGCATCGCATCGGGCTGGTGTAGGAGGGCTACCGCTTACTCTGAGCTGACCCAGGTTTATCAACACAATGAGGGCTACCGCTTACTCTGAGCTGACCCAGGTTTATCACTGAACCACATGGAACACCCCCCTGGTGTCACTGAATGCTATCTGGAACCAGTGGCGTATACGTGATCCGCTGGACTAAGCAGTTTCCCCACTTAAAAGCATCATTATCTCAGCATCCCCACTTACAGCAGGCAAGAATACTAACACTTGGGGTTGATCACAGTGATGTCCACTACAGCCGACTAGACTCCAGCTAACTAGACTACACCACCGCTGGATCGGATGCTGCCAGCCCCCCCCCCCCCCACAACAGTGCAACAGGTTGATGAACCCCCCCCCCCCCCCCCCAACAGTGCAACAGGTTGATGAACCCCCCCCCCCCCAAACTCTAGCTGTCTTGTGAGCAAACTGCAGCTTAATCCGGTTTAAAAATAACCGCCATAACAGTGCTGCTGTGTTTTCTCCGCTTTAAGTTCTTTACGTTGTAATCTGCCCGTTCTGCAGATAATCCGCGCGGCATCGGAGCTCTCCGCGCAGGAGGAGACACACACACACACACACACACACACACTCCGTGCAGGAGGAGAGACACGCACTCAGTCCCTGCAACACACACACACACACACATACACACACACTCTGTGCAGGAGAGGCACACACACACACACACACACACACTCTGTGCAGGAGAGGCACACACATACACAAACACACACACACACACTCTGTGCAGGAGAGGCACACACACACACACAGGCTGGTGGTAGAATCCACCGTGACATCACTGCCCTCCCAGTCTGGATCCCAACTGCCCCATGTGCAGGCAACACACACACACACACACACACACACACACACACACACACACACACACAATAAATTAGCCTCGTGGAAACCACGATGGGCGGCCTACGGCACTTACCTGAGCGGCAAGACATTCAGCCCCCTCTCCACACACACAAACAAACACAAACACACAGGCTACATGTGCGGTAACTGTGTGTGTGTGTGTGTGTGTGTGTGTGTGTGGGGGGAGGGGGGGGGGGGGGGGGTTACGCCAGGTGTGTGGGGTTACGCAAGTGTGTGGACTTAGTAACATAATGACAGACTAGCAGGCAGTAAAGAGTGTGTGTGTGTGTGTGTGCGTGCGTGTGAGCGAGCGAGCAACTGAGTACACATAGGGAAAATAGTGGGAGAGTGTGATCATGACTACAAACATACACACACACACACACACACACACACACACACACACACACAGCCTGACATCAGGAACTGTCTCTGGAACTGGAGACTCGAGTTAAAACCTTCCTGACGTTTTGTGTGTGTGTGTGTGTGTGTGTGTGTGTGTGTGTGTGGAAAGGATGTCCTCCACAGTAGAATGGGGTTTTGTTTGTTTTTCTCCAGAACAATAGGGGTGTGTGTGTGTCATGTGTAGAGTGACAGGAGTTTGTGTGTGTGTGTGTCTGTTTGCATGTCTCTGTGTGTGTGTGTGTGTGTGTGTGTGTGTGTGTGTGTGCGCGCGCGCGCGCGTGTGTGTGTGTGCTTGTGTGTTTCTGTCTGCCTCTGTATGTGAGTCTGTTTGCATGTCTCTGTATGTGTGTGTGTGTGTGTGTGTGTGTGTGTGTGTGTGTGTGTGTGTGTGTGTGTGTGTGTCTCTTTGTGCATTCCAGTGCACCTCCCCCAACAGGGCCTGGCACGCAGGGGACCCCCTCTCCATGAGTGTGTGTGTGTGTGTGTGTGTGTGTGTGTGTGTGTGTGTGTGTGTGTGTGCGCGCAGTTCTGTCGGACTGCTGTGCTTCTTTAGCCTGACGTAACCGTACTCAAAATTCTATTCGAATTTGGGTCTGGAAGAGAAGCACAGGGGCGTGGTCATGGGGCACGCTTCAACCAATCACAGCACAGGGGCGTGATCATGGGGCACGCTTCAACCAATCACAGCACAGGGGCGTGATCATGGGGCACACTTCAACCAATCATAGCACAGGGGCGTGATCATGGGGCACACTTCAACCAATCATAGCACAGGGGCGTGATCATGGGGCACACTTGAACCAATCACAGCACAGGGGCGTGATTATGGGGCATGCTTCAACCAATCACAGCCAAGGGGGCAGGAATATTCCCGGAAGTAGAAACACGAATTGAGCTGGTGATCAACGCTCTGCTAACCCCCATAGGACGGCCATAGATTGCAGATTTTTTTGCGATCCCATAACTTCATGTAACATGTGCCCTGTGTCGCCCTTATAGCTTCTGTGTATTCTATATAGGGTATCGAAGGCACAACTAATTCATGTCTTCCTCGCATATAATGCATGTCGGTTGGAGGGAAGCTAACGTTCGACGTCGCACAGTAGGGAGATTAACCGTAATGTTTGGATAAGAAGCTCAGTCCAGCTTGCACTAAAACCATGACGGAAAGTGATTAGCAAGATCAGTGAAAACGCTATGTAGCCTACGGTAGCCTACAGTATTATAGGGTAAAGCATTACCTAGAGGCAAGTAAACCTGATTAATAAACCCATCGATATGGCCCCGGCAGTGGCGCAACTGACCCGGGTTCGATTCCCGCCCCATGGTCCTTTCCGGATCCCACCCCGACTCTCTCTCCCACTCGCTTCCTGTCATTCTCTCTACTGTCCTGTCCAATTAAAGGCATAAAAAGCCCAAAAAATAATCTTTTAAAAAAAAAAAAACCCATCGATATCACAAATGTCAAATTTCCGTGTGACCCATCTATCAGACCAGTTACAGCAAGTTACAGGATGGCTAAAGTCACAAAGTCTGCGCGCGAACGATGGGAAGTAAACGGAATTTGTTTCAGTCCCCTCCCATTGAGGACAACAGAGTCTGTTTGTTTTTTTTCTTTTAGGTCTATGATCACAGCGCAGGGCTTGGTTATGGGGCACGCTTCAACCAATCACAGCACAGGGGCGTGGTTATGGGGCACGCTTCAACCAATCACAGGACAGGGGGGAAAATAACTAACCAATTAAATGCCTTAATCACTGTTTCCGTTTTTTAAAGTTATTTCGCCGGCCATATCTTGTACACCCGACACAATATCGGTATGAACGTGTAGCTCAGGGCACTTGAATGAGTAGGCACTGGGGCTCACCTGTCCATCATGGGATAAACCCCGCCCAGATCACACGATTGGTCTGCACAATGTCCATCATGGTATAAACCCCGCCCAGACCACGCGATTGGTCCGCACAATGTCCATCATGGTATAAACCCCGCCCAGACCACGCGATTAGTCCGCACATTCCGCAAACATCCACATCTAGTGTGTGTGTGTGTGTGTGTGTGTGTGTGTGTGTGTTTATTTTCTGTATGAACATATACTGTGTGTGTGTGAGTGTGTGTGTGTGTTTTCTGTATGAAGTTATGAACACATAGTGTGTGTGTGTGTGTGTGTGTGTTTTCTGTATGAACATATAGTGTGCGTGTGTGTGCAGGGCTCCAGAGTGCGGCCAATATTTTTAAAAGTGCGCCTGAAAAACATTCTAGGTCGCACTGGTGCACCTGACGCTGCTCGGGTGAAAGCATACATTTCTTTCACACGTTTTCATTGTAGACTATATGCGTGCAACTTATCCAAACTGTATAGAAGCAAAGCCCCTCTCCTGGGCCCAGACAGTATAGAAGTAACCCCCCCCCCCCCCCCCCTCTCCTGGGCCCAAACAGTATAGAAGTAACTCCCCCCCCCCTCCCCTCTCCTGGGCCCAGACAGTATAGAAGCATACAGTGATTAGCATGCACACACACACACACACAGATACACACACACACACACATGCTGCAGCTGCACACATGTTGCACACTTTAACACTCTTTCACCTTATAATCAACTCTCTCTCTCACACACACCCACATACACACACACATACACACACACACACACACACATACACACACACACACACACACACACACACACACACACACACAGACACAGACACAGAGACACACACACAGATACACACACACACACACACACACACACACACACACACACACACACACACACACACACTCACACACACAGACACACAGACACACACACACACACACACACACACACACAGACACACACACACACACACAGACACACACACACACACACACAGAGACACACACACAGATACACACACACACACACACACACACACACACAGACACAGAGACACACACACATGCTGCAGCTGCACACATGTTGCACACTTTAACACTCTTTCACCTTATAATCAACTCTCTCTCTCACACACACACCCACATACACACACACATACATATACACACACACACACACACACACACAGACACAGAGACACACACACAGACACACACACACACACACACACACACACACACACACACACACACACACACACACACTCACACACTCACACACACTTTGCTTTTAATAGGCTGTCATCACCTATTATTGTTTCCATTGACTCCCATCGATGCAGTTTAAATCACCACTGAACTGGACTGGAGCTAACGACCTCACTTTGTGTACGTGTG
>NC_084999.1:713667-723671 GCF_963854185.1 Sardina pilchardus | reverse complement strand
TGTGTGGGGTGGGTGGGGGGGGGACTTGCCTTACACACTATCTGCAATATGTGTGAGTGTGGGAAACGTATCTATGAGCCCAAACACTCAGGACACACACACACACACACACACACACACACATATGTGACTCTACCCTGACTTAAAGATGCTGCCTGCAATGCAGAGAGCAAATCTGAATTAAAAAGATGATTATATCACTTCTCTATTTTCTCTCCTTCACTATCTCTCTCTCTATTCTTTCTCTCTTCACTCTTTCTCTCCTTTTGTCATCTACCTCTGTATCTCTCTCTCTCCCTCCTCTTCTCTCCTTTCTTCATCTAGCTCTGTATCTCTCTCCCTTCTCTTCTCTCCTTTCTTCATCTAGCTCTGTATCTCTCTCTCCCTTCTCGTCTCTCCTTTCTTCATCTAGCTCTGTATCTCTCTCTCTCCCTTCTCTTCTCTCCTTTCTTCATCTAGCTCTGTATCTCTCTCCCTTCTCTTCTGTCCTTTCTTCATCTAGCTCTGTATCTCTCTCTCCCTTCTCTTCTCTTCTCTCCGTAACTTTCTTTCTTTTTTCTCTGTGCTTTTGAAAGGGCTTTTACAGGGCTACAAACACAGCACTCTATTTTTAGCTGTATGTGTGTGTGTGTGTGTGTGTGTGTGTGTGTGTGTGTGTGTGTAGTGGAGAGCATGGATGTGATGTCACAGATCTAATAATGCTACCAGGGGGAAGTCAGCACAAAGACCTCTGTACCAGTGTGTGGCTCTGATTGCAGCTGTGTGTGTGTGTGTGTGTGTGTGTGTGTGTGTGTGTGTGTGTGTGTGTGTGTGTGTGTGTGTGTGTGTGTGTGTGAGAGAGTTAGGGTGAAAGAGTGAGAGTGTGTGTTGTCTGCATGAATGTGCTCGTGTCTGACCTGGCAAGCACATGATGTCCTGTTTGGAAGAGTGTTTCTTCTGGATTCACACACACACACACACACACACACGCACACACACAGAAAGACAGACAAACAGACCTAACAGACAGTATATTTATGTAATAGCCTACAAATTTCATCTGTGTGTGTGCAAGTTATTCAGAATCTTTTTTCTTTTTGAGGGAACAAAGTCTTCGTAATAATAATTTATTTTCAATATCTCTCTCTCTACACACACACACACACACACACACACACACACACACCCTATAGCTGAAATTTGTAATCTAATAATCTCTCATCAACAATGAATTAACTATTGTGTGTGTGTGTGTGTGTGTGTGTGTGTGTGTGAGGTGATTTAAGGTTTAATGGTCGCTGCTCTTTTATCCTCACCCTGAGCTGAAAAGGCTAGTCAGCACTTACAGGGTGTGTGTGTGTGTCTGTGTGTGTGTGAGAGAGAGAGAGAGAGAGTGTGTGTGTGTGTGCTGTGTGTGTGTGTGCTGTCCTGATGCATGGATGAGCTCATGGTTAAGCCGTCGCAGCCTCTGATTGTTTTAAAACGCTGCTGCTGTTTTTAGCTCACAGAGACACACACACACACACACACACACACACACACACACACACACACACACACACACACACACACACACACAGACCATTATGCAATCCCATCCTCTCTCTGACACACACACACACACATTCTCTCTCCATCTCCATTTCTATTTCACTCACTCACATACACTCGCTTTCTTTTTTTCTCTCTCTCAAACACACACAAACACAAACACACACACACACACACTCTCACACAGACACTTAGTTTAACCTGTGACTAGGAGAGATGAGGATGTGTGAGTGTAATTGTGTGTGTGTTTAGATGTGTTAGTGTAATTGTGTGTGTATTTGTATGTTCCAAAGAAACGGTGATTTCTTTGTGTGTGTGTGTGTGTGTGTGCGTGCGCGCATGTCCCTGTGTGCAAGCGTAGGCCCAGATTTCTCAGGCTTGTAGGTGGCTCACTTTGTGTGTGTGTCTGACTCATTCTGTGTGTGTGTGTGTGTGTGTGTGTGAGAGAGAGAGAGAGAGAGAGAGAGACAGGAAGAGGCACGATTTGAGGGTGTATGTGTGTTAGAGAGAAAAAATCATGGCGCGTGATTGTTTGTGTGTGTGTCTGTGTATGTGAGAGAGTGAGAGACAGAAAGAGGCATGATTTGTGTGCCTCTCTGTGTGTCTGTTAGAGTGTGTTTTTGTTTGTTTGTGTGCATGTGAGGAAAAGATGTGTGTACCTGTGTGTGTGTGCCTGTGTGTATCTGTCTGCCGTGTGTGTGTAACTGTGCGTGTGTAGGTGCATCTATTGTGTGTGTGTGCTTGTGTGTCTACCACATGTCTCTGTTGTGTGTGTTTGTTGAAGCATTTATGTGTATGCTTGAGCGTGCACGTTCGTGTGTGTTTGAGTGTGTGTATTCGAGTGTGTGTTTGACCATATGTATTTGAGTGTGTGTGTGAGCGTGTGTGTGCTGTGACTGAAATATGAAGTCTTCTGTTTCTGTATACTCTTATCAGGTAAGAGGTTGTGACCAAGAAAATCACACCAGGGTGTGATGTGTTTAGATTAGTGTGTAGTGTGTCGTGTGTGTGTGTGTGTGTGTGTGTGTGTGTGTGTGTGTGTGTGTGTGTGTGGGGGGGGGGGGGGGGGGGGGGGTGAGTGCAAGGAACTGTTGAAAGTAATGTGAGCTGAGGTGAGTTTTCGTTGCTATGGGGAAGTTGTGTGAACTGTGGAATTATGGGATTGCATTGTCATGTCGGGGTGCATTTGCGATGTCATGGTTAACAGTGCATGTGCACGAGTGTTATTTGTTTATATGTGTGTGTGTGTGTGTGTGTGTGTGTGTGTGTGTGTGTGTGTGTGTGTGTGTGTGTGTGTGTGTGTGTGTGTGTGTGTGTGTGTGATAGAGAGAGAGAGAGATCTTAGGGTTGAGCAGTGTTGCTGTGGCGAGTGTTTGTTGCCGTGGCAAGGTCGTGTTGCCGTGGCGAGTGCGTGGTTACATCACAGACTCTTGTGTAACAGAGCAGCTTTATTCACCCAGCTGAGAGAGAGAGAGAGAGAGAGAGAGAGAGAGAGAGAGAGAGAGAGAGAGAGAGAGAGAGAGAGAGAGAGAGAGAGAGAGAGAGAGAGAGAGAAAATCTTACATAGACTACCCATACAACACATACATACAGTGGGGAGAAGTATTTGACACCATGCTAAAGTTGACTAAAAAGAGGAACATAAATTAATCTTTTGATAATTGATAAATGCCTTAATTTAAAGAATGAGTAAAAATCCAACCGCTAAGGACACCAATTTTCTTTGTGATTGAAGAATGTATCGTAAATAAATCAATGTTATTCCTTAAATACAGGGGCATAAGTATTTGACCCCTATGTAAAATTCCCATAGGAGCAGGAGGATTTTTTATATGTTTCTATTTTTTAAGGCCAGCTATTTCATGGATCCAGGATATTATGCATCCTGATAAAGTTCCCTTGGCCTTTGGAATTAAAATAGCCCCACATCATCACATACCCTTCACCATATCTAGAGATTGACATGGTGTTTTTTCCAGTTAGCCTATTAGCCTGTTTGATTTGCATTGAGCTCAATGAGCATCACTCTAGGTGTGCTGTTGGGTTGAGGTCAGGACTCTGTGCAGGCCAGTCAAGTTCATCCACACCAAACTCTGTCATACACTCTCAGAACGTTCGCTGCCCCCTTGCCATTGCACCATTGCTCAAACAATTGCACGAACTATGCTAACAATGCTAACCAGGTTGATCAGCTAACTTGGCTAATGATTTCTAGCAGTTACATTGAAAATGCTAACTATGCTAACAATGCTAACCAGGTTGATCAGCTGACTTGGCTGATGATTTCTAGCAGTTATGCTAAAAATGGTAATTATGTCAACAATGCTAAAGAAATACCAAAAAAATAATTCCCCCATTCATTTCAATGGAACTTAAAACCGGTGAAAAACGGGAATACTGGAAAAACGATAACCGGCAGCCACCCGAAATTAATAAGCAAGCTACACCGGATCGAGCTTAAATTTTTAGTGTTGGAACCGTGTCGATAGCTCAAACGCTGTAGGAGAAGAGGCATCCTAAAAAAGTGGGTGAAAGGAATAATAAAAAAGAAGTAAACTTAAGAAAAACAATAGATGGGCTTGCTTTGAAGCAAGCCCACTAATTATTTCATCTCAGAGGTAGGAATACGTTCGTATTTCAAGTGGTAGAATTAAGGTATGACTTAAGTCTAGCTGAGTTTATAGCTTGTAAAGTTAAGCTCGACTGCCTTAAAGGTGCACAATGCAAGTTTTTAGCTTAATTTGCCTCTCAGCTTCAGAGTCATTGGAATGGTTATTTGACTTACTCCGGACGATCATGCTCATGAAAAGGCAGACTGACGGATTGAGGAGTGTTGTAAAATGTACACGCTAAAGCTGTAGGGGAAGCTCTGCAGAGAAACCTGCAGGCGTAAAACAAACAACGAAGAAATCGCCAAACCCGCATAGTTCTTCTTTAATCATTTTGTGTTCGTTTTGTGTTGTGCTGCAATATCTTGTGCAACAGACGTGATAGCAACATCTAAACGTCTAAACGTCTAGCTTGTCTAGCCACGTCTAAACGTCTAGCTTGTCTAGCCAAGTCTGGAGGAGCTCCATTTACGGCACCGTTGCCCACACATCTATGCTGCTCATCTAGCTATCATGGTATAAAGCCCGCCCAGGCGATTTGATAGGTCCACACAGCCCGCCCAGGCGATTTGATAGGTCCACACAGCCCGCCCAGACGATTTGATAGGTCCACACAGTTCTGAAGGTTTCAAAGAAGCGTCTCAATGGAACAAGTCCAGACCGAATTTCGTCGTTAGGTTTCATGGCCAGGATGGTGTGAGCTCCAAAACAGGCAGGGAACACACACACACACACACACACACACACACACACACACACACACACACACACACACACACACACACACACACACACACACACAGCTATGATCTACTGTAGTGTAGGAATAGTCTAAATGAACATGCTTACTAGTAACACACACACAGCTATGATTTACTGTAGTGTAGGAATAGTCTAAATAAACATGCCTACTAGTAACACACACACAGCTATGATTTACTGTAGTGTAGGAATAGTCTAAATGAACATGCTTACTTGCTAAATGAATCACAATTGCGACAACAAAACTGCAACTCCAAGGACGCCTGCCATGAAAACTCTGCCGCTTGGTTGTGCGATATGTCATTCATTCATTCATTCATTCATTCATTGAGCTTAATGAATAACTAGTTATTAATTAATGTAGCATATTTAATACGTAATTAATTCATTAATTTAGCATATTCAATATGTTATTAATTCATTCATTTAGCATATTTTAAACCAAACATTCTGGTTGTTTATATTTTTTTCTGTCGTGCACAACTACATGTGAAACCAGCCAATTTCCTGCTGTAGCCAACCAACGTAAACCTATACACACACACACACACACACACACACACACATACATACATGCGAATGCACACACACATACATGCGCACACACTCACACACACACACACACACACACACACACACACACACACATACATACATGCGAATGCACACACACATAAATGCGCACACACTCACACACACACACACACACACAGGAGGGTGTGTAATCCCCTCTGTGTGGTGTCAGTCTGCGAGGTGATTGTTATGCAAGGAAGATCAACAACTTAATCAGCTTTAGCAGCCACTGTTAACAAGCTGAGAGAGGGAGAGAGGGAGAGAGAGAGAAAAAGGGAGGGAGGGAGGGAGAGAGGGAGGGAGGGTAGAAAGCACAGTGTCAGGCAGTGCCACTGTATGTGTCCCCAGTGGTGATTGAGTGTGTGTGTGTGTGTGTGTGTGTGTGTGTGTGTGTGTGTGTCCTTCCTCAGTGGTGAGAATGTATTAGGGCTGGGCGATATGGACCAAAAGTCATATCTCAATATTTTTAGCTGAAAGGCGATATACAAAATATTGGTAATTCTTCTGTGAATATAGTAAAAAGTAAGTAAAATTTATTTATAAAGCACATTTACACACAGCATAAGCTGACCAAAGTGCTGTACAGTGAAAGACTAAAAAGGACACAAAATAATACAAAGTAATACAAAGAACATTTGCTAAAACATAGATAGTGAAATAATAACATTCAAGACAGGACAGGGCACACAACACAGAACATACAGAGAAGAAACAGAAATACAGGATTAGGGGACAGGAAAGGCCAGGGAGTACAGGTGGGTTTTTAGCCTGGATTTGAAGGCAGAGATGGAGGGGGCGGATCTAATATCCAGGGGGAGCTGGTTCCACAGACGTGGGGCAGCAACAGCAAAGGATCTGTCACCCCGCTGTTTGAGCCGTGAGCGCGGCACATGTAGGAGCCCTTTATTGGTGGATCGAAGGGACCTTTGGGTAGAGTGGAGCTGGACAAGGTTGGTGATGTATGCTGGGGCCAGCCCATTTAGTGCCTTAAAAACAAATAATAAAACTTTAAACTGGACCCTAAAAAGAACTGGGAGCCAGTGTAGGGAGGCTAGAATGGGCATGATGTGCTCACGTCTCCTGGTGCCAGTTAGGAGGCGTGCAGCTGAATTTTGGACCAACTGCAGGCGTCTGAGTGAGGATTGGGGGAGACCAAGGTAAAGGGAGATGCAATAATCCAGCCGTGTTGTTATAAAGGCGTGGATAACTTTCTCAAGGTCGTTGTGAGATAGGAATGATTTGAGGCGGGAGATCATTCTGAGCTGGTAAAAACTATTTGATTGTTTGTCAAGGCAGAGTTCAGAATGAGTGAGTGAGTGAGTGAGTGAGTGAGTGAGTGAGTGAGTGAGTGAGTGAGTGAGTGAATGAGTGAGTGAGTGAGTGAGTGAGTGAGTGAGTGAGTGAGTGAGTGAGTGAGTGAGTGAGTGAGTGAGTGAGTGAGTGAGTGAGTGAGTGAGTGAGTGAGTGAGTGGGTGAGTGGGTGAGTGTGTCCCTAGTGGTGATAGTGAGTGTGTGTGTGTGTGTGTGTGTGTGTGTGTGTGTGTCCTTAGTGGTGATAGTGAGTGTGTGTCCCTAGTGGTGATAGTGAGTGTGTGTGTCCTTAGTGGTGATAGTGAGTGTGTGTGTGTGTGTGTGTCCCTAGTGGTGATAGTGAGTGTGTGTGTGTGTGTGTGTGTCCCTAGTGGTGATAGTGAGTGTGTGTGTGTGTGTCCTTAGTGGTGATAGTGAGTGTGTGTGTGTGTGTGTGTCCCTAGTGGTGATAGTGAGTGTGTGTGTGTGTGTCCTTAGTGGTGATAGTGAGTGTGTGTGTGTGTGTGTGTCCCTAGTGGTGATAGTGAGTGTGTGTCCCTAGTGGTGATAGTGAGTGTGTGTGTCCTTAGTGGTGATAGTGAGTGTGTGTGTGTGTGTGTCCCTAGTTGTGATAGTGAGTGTGTGTGTGTGTGTCCTTAGTGGTGATAGTGAGTGTGTGTATCACTCTGCCCTGCCTCTCTCTCTCTCTCAAATTCAAATTCAAATTCAAATTCAAAGGGTGCTTTATTAGCATGACTGTTAGCATGTCTCTCTCTCTCTCTCTTTCCTCTCTCTCTCTCTCTCTCTCTCTCTTTTATTCTCCTGTCAGGAGTTTTTGTGTCTAAATTTACAGCCACAGAAGAATGGCAGGAAGTGAGTGTGTGAGTGTGTGAGTGTGTTAGAGAGAGAGGCAAGGGAAAAATAAGCTGATGGAGATGGTGTGTATTTTTGGCAGCCGTTGCGTCAAACACACACACACACACACACGCGCGCACACACACACACAGAACTCTGTCTCCTTGCAGCTACCTGTTGCTGGCTCTCCCCTCTCTCTCTCTCTCTCTCTCTCTCTCTCTCTCTCTCTCTCTCTCTCTCTCTCCTGTTTCTCTCTCTCTCTCCCTCCTGTTTCTCTTTCTCTCTCCTCTCCCCTTCCTGTTATATTTGTGGTCTTGCTCTTAACAGAAGGGATTAATTGTTGTTTATGTTTTTTTTTGTTCTGTACATTTTCTGGGAGTTTATTTTTAGGCCTGAAGTGTCTGGTTGCTAGGAGATATGAGAGAGAGAGAGAGAGAGAAAGAGAGAGAGAGAGGGAGAAAGAGAGAGAGGGAGAGAGAATTATAAGCACACTCATGCACTCATGAGTCAGCGCTGATGCACATGCACACACACACACACACACACACACATGCACACACACACACACATGCGCACACACACACACACACACACACACACACACACACACACACACACACTCAGATTGGCCGATGGGTGTTTTTCTCACTTGCTTTGTTCCAATGTTCCAATGTGTCATGTGTCCAACGTGATTGGGCTAGAGCTCAACGGGGCCGCGTGATTGGGCTAGAGCTCAAAGGGGCAGCGTGATTGGGCTAGAGCTCAACGGGGCAGCGTGATTGGGCTAGGGCGCAACGGGGCCGTGTGATTGGGCTAGAGCTCGACAGGGCCGCATGATTGGGCTAGAGCTCGACGGGGCCGCGTGATTGGGCTAGAGCTCACGCACACACACGCACACACACGCACACACACGCACACACACGCACACTCCACTAACTGAGCCGGCTCTGGAGAAGCAGCCCTCGACCCAAAGAATCACAAGTCGCTTCACGCCAGTTGTGCAAACATCATCCGTGTGTGTGTGTGTGTGTGTGTGTGTGTGTGTGTGTGTGTGTGTGTGTGTGTGTGTGTGTGTGTGTGTGTGTGTGCGCGTGCGCGCGCAGTATGTCTATGTATAAATGGCTTCTCTGTGTTGCCTCTGTCAAAGTTACTTTTTAATTTGTGTTAATTTATTTCAGCCCTTGTCCTCTTCTCCTCTGCTCTCTCTCCTTCTCTCCCCCTCTCCTTTCTCTCTCTCCTTCTCTACCCTCTCTTTCTCTCTCCTTCTCCCCTCTCTCTCTCCTCTCCTCTCTCTCTCTTTCTCTTCTCTCTCCCCCTCTCTCTCCTTCTCTCCTCTCTCTCTCCCCCTCTCTTCTCTCCCCCTCTCCTCTCTCTCTCCCTCTCTCTTCTCTCCCCCTCTGTCTCTCCTTCTCTCCCCCCCTCTCTCCTTTTCTCCTCTCTCTATCTCTCTCTTTCTCTCTCTCTCTGTTCTGCTGATACATGTGACTGTGTGTGTGTGTGTGTGTGTGTTTGTCTAGCAGTCTTTCTTTCTTTCTTTGTCTGAGATTGGTATTCCAAGTTTTTGAGATTTATTGTCATGACCGTAAGTTTCTTGTAGAAAAAAGACTGGGGGGTTTGTTTGTGAACAAAACAAAGTCACATAGTTGTCTGATTGGGTAAGCTGGGTTCCAAAGTGAACACAAAGTGGTCTGATTGGGTAAACTGGGTTCCAAAGTGAACACAAAGTGGTCTGATTGGGTAAGCTGAATGTCAGTGAAGCAGAGGTGATGCCAGGCTAACTACCATGCGGACGCAACAGACCCTTTTCTGTGTGTGTGTGTGTGTGTGTGTGTGTGTGTGTGTGTGTGTGTGTGTGTGTGTGTGTGTGTGTGTGTGTGTGTGTGTGTGTGTGTGTGTGTGTGTGTGTGTGTGTGTGTGTGTGTGTGTGTGTGTGTGTGTGTGTGTGTGTGTGTGTGTGTGTGTGTGTGTGTGTGTGCGTGCATTCCTTAGAGAGGGGGAAGATGGTAGGATGGGAAGCAGAGGAGGCAATTTGACCCGAATGAGAACAGACTACCAGACGAGCTATGATCTCATCCTCTCTCCCTCTCTCTCTCCCTCCCTCTCTCTCTCCCTCTCTCTCTGTCTCCCATCCCCCCTTCCATTGTTTCGTCTTGTCCCACTCCCCTTCCATCCCCTATTCTTCCTGCCTTCTCCCTCCCTCCCCTCTTCTCTCTCTCTCTCTCCCTTCTACCCCCTCTTCCCTTCTTAACTTTCTCTCTCCCTTCTTCTCTCTCCCTCCTTCTCTCTCTTGTCTCTCTCTCTATCTCCTCTATCCTGCTGTACTTTCTTAGTATGCTTTACACACACACACACACACACACACACACACACACACACACACACACA
>NC_084999.1:683667-696167 GCF_963854185.1 Sardina pilchardus | reverse complement strand
TGAAATTTCATTTGAATGCCTGAATGTAAAGATCCAGGAAACATAATGCCAACTTTTGTTTATGGTAAACGGCCCAGCATAAATAAATTATAATAGGCGTAAATAACTTATCTGGAGATCTTTAAATGAAACACTAATCTTTTGACCATGTTATATTCAAATTTGCCTAAACAATACTCAATGCTAAACAATGTAGCCTATTGTAGCCTACAGTCTCTATTCTGTTTCTATGGAAGTGGCAAGAATCCACGTTGTTAAATGTCGGTTAATGAAATAGCCTTCCAACAGGTTGAAGCGGAGCTTTGCCAACAACGTTATTGTGTAGTTTCAGTTTCTGTCGCGCAAACGTGCAAACGCATGCAATGAACGCTCATACCACCACTTCATTGTATGACTCTATGTTTAATCGCATCGAATTAGCAAGCATTTCCTCCTGATTGCAGAACACGTTTGTTTTCTTTTCTGTCGGGCCGCGGTTGCATGATCAATTGCGCAGCTAATTATCAGGTGAAGCACCGGACCTCACTCCATGCCTCGCAGACCAGCAAGCTCCACGTTGCGTCAGGGAGTTTTTTGGGCTTTTTTGTGTGTATGTTTTTAATTGTAGTATGTGTGCATTGAGCAGTTTCTCAAAAATACGGAACAAACAGCGTTCTGTAGTTCAATACGGAACAAGACTTTTAGGTGTCAAATACGGGACGATTCCGTATTATACGGAACGGTTGGCAACCCTAGCATTAAATGTGATACGCGCTAGCATGCTATCAGGCCATAGGCATTAAATGTGATACGCGCTAGCATGCTGTCAGGCCATTGGCATTAAATGTGATACGCCCTGGCATGCTATCAGGTCATAGGCATTAAATGTAATACGCGCTAGCATGCTATCAGGCCATAGGCATTAAATGTGATACGCGCTAGCATGCTATCAGACCATAGGCATTAAATGTGATACGCGCTAGCATGCTATCAGCTCATGGGCATTAAATGTGATATGCGCTAGCATGCTATCAGGCCATAGGCATTAAATGTGATACGCGCTAGCATGCTGTCAGGCCATTGGCATTCAATGTGATACGCGCTAGCATGCTATCAGGTCATAGACATTAAATGTAATATGCGCTAGCATGCTATCAGGCCATAGGCATTAAATGTGATACGCGCTAGCATGCTATCAGACCATAGGCATTAAATGTGATACGCGCTAGCATGCTAGTTAAGTTTGCATGCCAAGCAAAGCAAATAAATTATCCATTCTGATCAGCTGAACAAATTGAAAGTGATGTTATTCACAGCCTCATGTATGAGAGGCCCAGGTTGTTGGAAAATGATGTGTAGATCTGACAGATTTGTCTAATGGATGATATGAGTGTTTACTACTATACTGCTATATTGAGTTACACTGGTAGTGAGCATCTGAAGGAGTAAAGGAGTAACGGAAGGGAATGGAATCGTTTCTTCCTTGGGTCATTTAAGACCACTTCATCGAAATCCATCCATTCGCGGAGGTGATGATGATGATAATAATAATAATAGTAATGATAACCTCATGTAGCTCTGAGGCATAATGTTACACTTCAGTTAAAGACCCAGGGGGTCGTCAAAAGTCGTCTTTATGGGGAAAAGAGTTAAAGATTCAGGGGTCGTCAAAAGTCGTCTTTATGGGGAAAAGAGTTAAAGATTCAGGGGTCGTCAAAAGTCGTCTTTATGGGGAAAAGAGTTAAAGATTCAGGGGTCGTCAAAAGTCGTCTTCATGGGGAAAAGAGTTAAAGATTCAGGGGTCGTCAAAAGTCGTCTTTATGGGGAAAAGAGTTAAAGATTCAGGGGTCGTCAAAAGTCGTCTTTATGGGGAAAAGAGTTAAAGATTCAGGGGGTCGTCCATCTGAAACGGACCGCTTCATATTCCCCATTACAACGCCAGACAGACAGACAGACAGACAGACAGACAGACAGACAGACAGACAGACAGACAGATTTGACTTGTGTGTGTGTGACCCTTGACCTTTGCCCTTTGGCAGGTGGAGCCGATCTCAGACATCGAGTCGGAGGAGGAGGTGCAGGTGACGGACGAGAGCGACGAGGAGGCCGACGAGGACGAAGACTTCAAGCCCTTCTCCTCTTCCTCACACCACCACCACCTTCATCACCACCAGCAGCACCAGCATCACCATCATCATCATCATCATCCTCATCATCATCATCGTCCTCACCTCGCACGCCCGCCCCATCGCCATGCCAACGGCAGCGGCAGCGGTGGCCACGACGAGGACCCTGACGAGGAGGAGGACGTCTTCAAAGCCCCCGCGCCCCCGCTCCCGCCCCACACACACACACACACACACACACACACACACACACACACGCCCCCCCTCCCGCCGCTGAAGAGCGAGCCGCTTGACCCCCCCGTGACCCCCGTGACCCCTGTGACCCCCCCGCCGCAGGGCCAGTGCATCCCGCTCAAGCTGCGCTTCAAACGGCGCTGGACGGAGGAGCAGAGGATGGAGTGCAGCAGCAGCAGCAGCAGCAGCAGCCAGACACACACACACACACTCACACCTCACACACACCTCACACACACACACATACTCACTCAGGACGACAGGAAGGTAGCGAGGGATAGGGAGAGGGAGAGGGAGGAGGACGACAAGAAGCCCCCCGGCCCTGGAGCGAGGGAGAGAGAGAGAGAGAGGGAGGAGGAGGAGGAGGGGGAGGACCTGGGGGGGCAGCGTGGGCTCAATCCCCCCTCAGCCCTCAGCGTCGGCAAGGGAACCACGGACCTGCACCGGGCTACCGCACAACTCTCTCTGGAGAACAGGGACTACTGAACACACACACACACACACACACACACACACACACCTGCACCGCGCTACGGCACAACTCTCTCTGGAGAACAGGGACTACTGAACACACACACACACACACACACACACACACACACACACACACACCTGCACCGCGCTACGGCACAACTCTCCCTGGAGAACAGGAACTACTGAACACACACACACACACACACACACACACACACACACACACACACACACACACACACATACGAACACACACACACACACACACACACACACACACACACACACATACACATACACACACCAGCTCCGACCTCTACCACACTATAGCACAGCCCTCTCTGGAGAACACACACACACACACACACACACATACTCTCCCACACGTACACTCAAACTCTCACATACACATACACACTTACAAACTCTAGCTGTGGACTGCTGACGTATCCCACACACACACACACACACACACACACAGATCAACACTGACACCAGAGGATACTCTGGGCAATCTACTCCCAACTGTGTGTGTGTGTGTGTGTGTGTGTGTGTGTGTGTGTGTGTGTGTGTGTGTGTGTGTGTGTGTGTGTGTGTGTGTGTGTGTGTGTGTGTGTGTGTGTGTGTGTGTGTGTGTGTGTGTGTGTGTGTGTTAGAGATAGAGAGAGCAGTAACTGGAAGCTTCAGAGATCTTGGAGATGGCTCATCCCCCCCACCTTCCAACACCTCAGGAGTCCTGATGCTCGACCTCTGACCCTGACCTTGACCTTTGACCCTGACCTCTTGACCCCTGACCTTTTGACCTTGACCCCTGACCCCTGGGCGTCAGTCTATTTTTGTAAGTGGACTTGACTGTGAAGTGCCTGGACCCTCTCACCCCGACTCTGAGAGGCTACCATCTGGTGAAACACTGTCCCCTACACACACACACACACACACACACACACACACACACACACACACACACACACACTTTCTCAGGCTACTCACTGCCCCCTCACTCCACCTGACGGATCACCAGCGAGACTCACCTGCCGTTCACCTGAAGCCCCTCCCCCAGAGCCAGCAGAGACTGGGATTGGACAGCTGAACAGTCTTCGCGGTAACAGTGGAACTTTGTTGTGGTGGAGGCGGGACATTCTGATCAGATGACCAGTGACAAGGCTGTTAGCTCCGCCCATTCATCCTGTAGACTTTCATCATGTTAATTAAACACACACACACACACACACACACACACACCACTGCCTTTAACTCTACTACACATTTCCTCTTGTCCTCCTGTCCCACCAGCATGGCAGATACAACCTCTGACCCCAATCTCAAACCCAGGGAGGATTCTGGGAAGTGTAGTTCATCTGTCATCCTATGCCTTGTTTTTATAGCATGTGAAAACTGGACCCAAACCCATGACCTGTAACACGTAAACAAACTACTCCCCCATGTAAACAGATGTAACCATGTAAACAAACTCTCGTATAGCTACTCTGTAGAAGTAGAGCTGGAGCATTTATGGACTCAACCATTCAGGGGGGGTTCGGGGTGGGCTTTTGGGCGGAGCATATGGACTGAACCATTCAGGGTTCTGGGCATTCTGTTTGGGAATTGTGCTTTGTGTTTCCCGGGAGACGAGATCAGAGTCCACATCAGCAGTGGAGTGCTGGAGAGAGGAGGTGGACATCACTCCCTCTCTCCCTCTCTTCTCTCTCTCTCCATCTCTCCCTTTCTCTCCCTCTCTCTCCCTCTCTCTCTCCTTCTCTTTCTCTCCATCTCCCTCTCTCTTCTCCCTCTCTATCTTTCTCTCCCTCCCTCCCTCCATCTCTCTCTCTCTCTCTTTCTCTCTCTCTTTCTCTCTCTCTCCCTCCCTCCATCTCCTCTCTTTTCCTCTCAGGATCTCTTTCTCCTGCTCGTCTTATGCACTCTGGTCTGACCTGTCAATCATGTTTGTTGCCGGGGGTGACGACTCTGAAAACATTCTCAGGCTGTGCTTAGGTGTTTCTGTCAGATTACACACACACACACACACACACACACACACACACACACTCAGAATGAGGATGTGGGGTCCACAAACACAGACACACACGCACGCACGCACACACACACACACACACACACACACACACACACACACACACACACACGCACACACACTCACTCAGGTTGAGAATGTGGGGTCCACACACACACACGCACGCACACACACACACACACACACACACTCACTCAGGATGAGAATGTGGGGTCCACACACACACACACACACACACACTCAGGTTGAGAATGTGGGGTCCACATACACACACACACACACACACACACACACACTCAGGTTGACAATGTGGGGTCCACATACACACACACACACACACACACACACACACACACACACACTCAGGTTGAGAGTGTGGGGTCCATGTTGGTTCCCTGATCCCAGCTATCCCACTCACACTGTTCAGAAACATTGTCATCGATGTTTGTTTATTATTATTATTATTATTATTATTATTATTATTATTATAATTATTATTATTGTTATTATTATGACTGCGAGCCCCTCCCTCCTGTACCGTCTCGTCTCGTTCATTTGTCTGTCTGCTGTGTGTTACACAAACATCCCATAATATGACCCCAGCAGTGGCCATGGCAACGGCTGATGGACAGGGGTGGGGTTCAGGGGTGGGGCCTGTTTATTTTGAAACGTTCCGTTTCGCTCGCTCTTGTACATTGTTATTTTCATTTGGGTATTGTACCTTTGGAAAGGACTGTGTTGTTTTACTGTGTACAGTTTCCTCTCCTCCTCTACATCCTTTTCTCTCTCTCTCTATCCGTCTCTCTCTCCATCCCTCTCTCTCTCCTTTTAATTTTAATACCATGTTGTAACACGACTCTTTGTGTTTTTTCCAGACGTGTTGTTGCTGTAATCAGGTTTCATTAAAACTGGCAAAAAAATACTGTGTGTGTGTGTGTGTGTGTGTGTGTGTGTGTGTGTGTGTGTGTGTGTGTGTGTGTGTGTGTGTGTGTGTGTGTGTGTGTGTGTGTGTGTGTGTGTGTGTGTGTGTGTGTGTGTGTGTGTGTGTGGTGTGTGTGTGTGGGTGGGTGGGTGGGTGGGTGGGTGGGTGTGGGTGCACACGTGCGTCTGTGTATGTGTGTGTGTGTGTGTGTGTGTGTGTGTGTGTTCGGGTGCGTGCATGCGTGTGTATGTGTGTTTGTGTGTGTGTGAGCGCGAGCGCTTGTGTGACTGAGAGAAAAAGGTTAGTTGTCAGATTAAGGTGGTCCTACTCACACACACTTAAACACTCTCTCTCTCTCTCACACACACACAGACTTAAACACTCTCTCTCACACACACACATATACACACTAAAACTCTCTCTCTCACACACATACATGTAAACACACATAGGGTTACTGTACATTCTAGAAAACAACACAAGTACTATTTCCCATTACACGCACACACACAGCACCATTCTAAGGCCAGAGATATCACACACACACACACACACACACAGCACCATTCTAAGGCCAGAGATATCTCACACACACACACACACGGCACCATTCCAAGGTCAGAGATGTCACACACACACACAGCACCATTCTAAGGCCAGAGATATCACACACACACACACACAGTACCATTCTAAGGCCAGAGATATCACACACACACACACACACACACACACACACACACAGTACCATTCTAAGGCCAGAGATATCACACACACACAGTACCATTCTAAGGCCAGAGATGTCTCTTACTGGGTAACGCCGCTGTGCTGAACTTGACTCCTGTGAAGGGAAATGCCGCCATCTCCTGGTACTTTAGAGAAGTGCCCACTGTGTACTGCGCTTTGGGTGGTAGCACACAGACCTGATCACACACACACACACACACACACACACACACACACACACACATATTACATACTATGCACATACACACATATTACACTCTACACACACACATACAGTATTACACACTACTACTGCTACACACACACATACACACACACACACACACAAACATATTACACACTAGTAGACCGTAAATAACCCAACAACCCAACAGGCCACTCATGAATCATGTATTTATTTTTTTATGTAAGAACATTCATTCATTCAACACCGTTAACAACACTGCCTAACAACGCCGTTAACAACACTGTTAACAACACTGCCTAACAACGCCATTAACAACGCTGTTAACAACACTGCCTAACAACACCGTTAACAACACTGCCTAACAACACCGTTAATGACACTGCCTAACAACACCGTTAACAACACTGCCTAACAATGCCGTTAACAACACTGCCTAACAACACTGCCTAACAACACCGTTAACAACACTGCCTAACAACGCCGTTAACAACGCTGTTAACAACACTGCCTAACAACACCGTTAACAACACTGCCTAACAACACCGTTAACAACACTGCCTAACAACACCATTAACAACACTGCCTAACAACGCCGTTAACAACGCTGTTAACAACACTGCCTAACAACACCGTTAACAACACTGTCTAACAACGCTGTTAACAACACTGCCTAACAACACCGTTAACTGCCAACACCATTAATGACACTGCTTAACAACGCCGTTAACGACGCTGCCTAACAACACTGTCTAACAACACCATGAACGACACTGCCTAACGACACTGTTAACGACACGGCAACACACTTGCTGTGATTGGGAAATGCTTCATGTAAGATGACGTCCATATTCTCATAGAATTGTGGTTTTCAGGTGTAGACGGGGGTGCAGCTAGACATCCAGTTCATCCCAGTTCATCTGGGATGAACTTGCAAAAGTCAAGGGTCAGAATTTATCAGCCTGGGACATCCCAGACAGGTTGTGGCAGAGAATTTTTAGAGAGTGGGTATTATTATTATTATTATTATTATTATTATTGCCACTTTGTCCACCAATGAAATGTAGCACTGTATCATCAACAACGCTGTTGGAATGCCGGTGTTGGAATGCCGGTGTTGGAACTACGGTGTTGGAATGCCGGAGGTAGCGAATTGCGGCATAGCTACTAGTGCTTTCTGGAAACAGGTGTAACACTCGTTGTTTGATCGCAAGTTGCATCGCACCACGGTGGTTTAGCAACGCCGTTGATTGGTTGTAGCCTACAGTAGGTCTATCCAGTTGAGCAAAGAGACATTTGTTTCCTGGTTGGGTTGAAACACGGCCCTTAATCACAGCCCAACGGAGCGGCATCAGCCGCTAATCTGACTAGCATGTGGAGTGACAACGCCAGCTACGCGCTACATACTGATCTCACCAAACCCATATCTAGCAGCAACAAGGACACAGGCTACATATCAGATGATGAAAGTGAACATTTGGACCATTTTGAATTTGATGCAACAGGTTTGAAAAGAAGTTGGGAATGTTTACCACTGTGCTGCTTCACCTCTTCGTTCAAAAAAATCTGAAAATGTTTATTAACTGAGGAGACCAGTTGCCAGTTTTTTGAGAATAAAATGTAGTTCCATTACTCCCTGCTATGGTATCTAGATAGATAGATAGATAGATAGATAGATACTTTATTGATCCCTGCTATGGTATCTAGATAGATAGATAGATAGATAGATAGATAGATACTTTATTGATCCCTGCTATGGTATCTAGATAGATAGATAGATAGATAGATAGATACTTTATTGATCCCTGCTATGGTATCTAGATAGATAGATAGATAGATAGATAGATAGATACTTTATTGATCCCTGCTATGGTATCTAGATAGATAGATAGATAGATAGATACTTTATTGATCCCTGCTATGGTATCTAGATAGATAGATAGATAGATAGATAGATACTTTATTGATCCCTGCTATGGTATCTAGATAGATAGATAGATAGATAGATAGACAGATACTTTATTGATCCCTGCTATGGTATCTAGATAGATAGATAGATACTTTATTGATCCCAATAGATAGATAGATACATTATTGATCCCCAAGGGGAATCAGCTCAGCTGCTCAGCAGCATGGGGTATTACCATCATGCTCTTCCTTCCATGATGTGCCTAATTTGACAGGTCTGGACTCTTCCATGATGTGCCTAATTTCACAGGTCTGGACTCTTCCATGATGTGCCTAATTTCACAGGTCTGGACGGTTAACATATGTGCAGAATTCATTTTGCCGCTGTTTTCATAAATAGTCCAGGTCTTCCCTGGAAAAGACATTGCCTGGATGGCAGCACATGTTGCTCAAACCCTGTAATCTGTATACATCATTCAGAATTGACTGTGCTTTGCCAGATGTCCAAGATGCCCATGCTGTGGGCACTAATGCCCCTCCACCCCAGCACAGATGCCCATGCTGTACACTAATGCCCCTCCACCCCAGCACAGATGTTGGGTTTCAAACTGAGCTGTCACTTAAAGGTATCAAAGCATGGAAACCATTTTTGTTTTGGTTTTGATGAATTAGGATTGGTTGTGAGGAGGTTGTGAGGAGGTTGTGCGTAACCAAAGAGCTATCATGAACATGAGTCATCAGGGAGTGATGAATAACATTTATAATAGTTATACGTATATATATATATATTTCAGACATATGTAAGATTCCTATAGTTCTGTTTCGTAAGGGTTTCGCTCTCTATCTTTGCTCGATGCACAAAAAATCCTATATGTATCTCCAATTCTAGGGAGTTTTTCCTTGCCCCTGTTACTCATGGGCTATCTTTGAATGTCTAACACTCTGTAAAGCGCCATGAGACATGTGTAATGTATTGGCGCTCTATAAGCGACATTAAATTAAATTGAAATTGAAATAGATGAGTTCGCTCTGCCTCAATGTGGCCAGCAGAGGGCGCAGGTGCAAGCTACCTCATGATAGTTGAGCCGTGTCTGCTGCATGGCAAGTGTTATGTAATCGCCCTGCTGTGTTTTATTTGTTGCGATAATAATAATAATAATAATAATAATCAATCATCATCATCTTTATTTGTGTAGCACAGAATGCTCAAAGTGCTTTACTTTGGATCATGTAGGCTAACACAATAATAAAAGGAGTCAGTCGTTGCTGTGGCCGCTTATGATCCAATCCGAAACATATCCGAAACATATCAGAAACATATCAGAAACATATCCGTAACATATCAGAAATATAGAAAAGAACATGTAAACATTTCTGATTTATTCTTTATGATGTAGCGTAGCCTATATGGACCCTCCTGATCTACGCCATGCGTAAGTATACACACACACACACACACACACACACACACACACACACACACACGCCAAACCTGCCAACATTCATCTTTTTTAGAAAAAGTGAATAGATCCGTGATTTCCGTGAAGTTTGATGGTCATGCAAATTCCGGGAGTTTTCTGGGAGAAATAACATAGGCCCACTACACTACACTACACTACACTACACTACACTACACTACACTACACTACACTACACTACACTACACTACACTACACTAAACTAAACTATAGCCAAGATAGGCTGCTGGTCAGAGATTAAATTCGTTCAAATGTAGAACTTCTCATGCAGCTTCTTGTATCTTCTGTTACTTGTGCCTGCACTCAGGTAACGGCGGGGGTTTGTGTGTGTGTGTGTGTGTGTGTGTGTGTGTGCGCGCGCGCGCGTGTGTTTTGAGCTACAGGTGTGTGATGGCGGGGGTTAGCTGGGTTTACTCGCGCGACCACGCCTCCGAAGCCCAGCTGGTGGCAACACGCTTGATGACATCACCCACATGTGGGTTGATTGGCTACGGGAGGTCGCTCACCTGACCAATCGCCCGTCGGTGAGATGACGTAAGCACCAAAATTGAGTTGGGTTTGTGTGGAGGGGGCGTGGCGGGTCGTTTTGACGTAGTTGGCAGCTGCATTGAAGCCCCGTGATTGGCCGCCATGCGCGAGGTGAGGGTCTGTTGCTGTGAGGAGAGCGAGCGGGGAAGAGTACCGGTGGCGGGAGAGAGAAAGTGTGTGTGTGAGGGAAAGAGTGAGAGAGAGAGAGAGAGAGAGAGAGAGACAACGACACGGGACTGCACGGGACACGGGAAACACACTTCGTCAATGTCCATTTTCGAATGTGTGAAGCAGCACAATTGAAGTTGTATTTGTCCAAACTTCCCCCCCAACGGTCATTAAAGTAGCCTAGCCCACAGGCTCAGCTCCCCGGTTCAGGCTGAACACAGTTGTGTCGTGCAGGGGAAACCTCGGTGGAGACGGGTGTACGCGACTCTGATTTTAGGCTGTGTGTGTAGGCTATGTATGTGAGTTCTGCTGCGCGCTCCGGTAAACACGCTCGTGATTTGGAGCGGACGGCTGTGTGTGTTACTTGATTGGGCGAGGTAGTATTAGCCCCGCCCCTAAACCCGCCCACACCCTGTTCCTAGGGTTCCCAGGCCTCTGATTGGATACTGTAACTTTTTGGACTGCGGGCCGGTTCGGTACCGTTCAGTGACACTATTGGCCGGCGATGCACGTCAGTCCGGAGAACTTTGACAGTTGCGCCCGCCTTCGGCCTCAGACTAGCAACGCTATTGGCTACTGTAGCATTCTCCAAGCTGTGATTGGCTGGATAGCACAGCTGTTACTGGTTCATTCACCATTTCGAGACTGTAGTGGAGATCGAAACACACACACACACACACACACTCGTGAGTTACTGAGGTGGGGAAAGAGAGATGTTCCCGCGGCCGCCTCGTGAAAGAGAAGGCTCCGGGAAAAACGGGAGATATGAAACCCCTTGAGGTGTCTGCACGGATCACGTAACACACACCGTCAACGTCTCGCACTGTGAAGAAAACTCATCGCGGCGGCGGGCTGATTCGGTGAGTCTTCTCAAACCATCCAACAGTTAACGTGACATCTAACGGAGTTGGCGCTGAATGTTCGCATGGCGTTGGCTTGCACGGAGAGAGATTAACGCCACCGATGAAGCTCAGGAGAGAGAGAAGACGTGGTGTGTGTGTGTGTGTGTGTGTGTGGGGGGGGGGGGTTGGACCAGGCAACTTTTTCAGATATTTTAAAATGATCCGTCCTGGGAGAGTTTGCCAAGTATTTCACCACATGATTGATGTCTTGAAGTAAAAACCTTTCAGTGGATGTAGCGTTAACCTGAAGACCTGCTTATGACTGACCGCGCTGCAACAACACATCGGTCGAGTTTTAATCGCGATGCAGCCGCCAGTCCTCTGCAAAACTATTACTGGGCTACTACTAGGCTACTACCATTAACCTACTACTACCATTAGCCTACTACTACTACTACAACTACTCCTACTACTATTTATTTATTTTGGACAATTCTACAGGATTCCTAAATCCTATAGGAGTGTTGCCATTGAAATCCTATAGGATTTTGGTTCCCAAAACTGAGTGGAATCCTATAGGACAGTGTGATAAGGATTATTACTAGCCTACTACTGTTGTTACTACACAGGACTGCTGCTGCTGCTGCATCTGCCCACACCGTCTGGGTGCAGCGCTTCGGAGATGAAGTTTGTCTCCGTGCAGATTGATTCCCCGTCCCGTGCCAGAGTGAGTGTGTGTGTGTGTGTGTGTGTATTTGTTTAGGCTCCGACAGACAGGTCAGGCATCTTTGTCACGCACCAGGCCATACACACACACACACACAAACACACCGGGGGTCCTGACCGACTGATCTGCTCAGTGACTTTTTCATGACATT
>NC_084999.1:658667-678667 GCF_963854185.1 Sardina pilchardus | reverse complement strand
ATGTAGGACTGCGGCTTCTAGGCTTTTCTTCTGATTCACGCAAATGTCATCGAGAATACACACACTCCCCCATCAGACACTAAAGAGAACACACTCACTCACTCACTCACTCACACACACACACACACACACACATCAGACTAGGGATGCACCGATCCGATATTTGGATCGGATATCGGCCCCGATATGAACAAAATAGCTGGATCGGGGATCGGGAAAAATGAGCCGATCAATGGGCCGATCCGAATTTAATTTTGTTTCAAAAAAAGGCTGAGCCATGACGCTCAACCAGCCATTTAGCGCCGCTGTAGCAGCAGCTCTGCTGCGGGTTAGAGTGTGCCTCACCTCACTGTGTGCTCAGAGTGTTTAAATTCACGGATGGAATACAGATACCAAATTTATATCATAGGATCAAAAGAATATCTATACTAACCACCATTTGTCATAGGTTAATTACGATCTTCATGCGTTTTGTTGCATTTAGGCAACACGTGTAATGTGTCAGTTTACACAAAATAGGCTACTCAAACTAAACCCATTGTCATTTTCATCTGTATAAACTGTTCTTGGTATTAAGACATGCAAATGTTCAAATTGGCTGTTAAAAACTTCTCATTTATTAGATAAAACGTACAACTTCAAGTACCCTTTACCACCATTCAAACTCCGTGTGAACTAATTAGTTTATCGTGGGGAAACTGAGGGACGTACCACTATTAGTAAATAGAGGGGTTTCGCGGGTGACACCATTTTGGCAGGGATGTTTCAATGTATGTCACTAATGTGGGATTTGTACCTGCAAAATTGTTTTGATGGGAGAAAATTATGCATTTGTTGAGGTTCATGTCAGCTAGTTAGATTTATTATTTAGTAATAACTGTGAACTTGAATTTGAATGCTGTTCCAAGTTGCTGCTGGTGCACAATTGTTCATTTTTAATACTAGTAAAATAATCAATAAAGATTATGATGATGATGATGATGATAATAATACAATACCTTTATATCTAAGTGTTATTTTGTTAGATTTTTTCTTAGGTATGTAATGTTTAGTTAGGGGAAGAATCTTTAAGTCAAGCCAGCCTTTAGTCTTTTCCACATGGTGAGGTATACAGTTTATTAATTAACAATGATATCGGATCGGTATCGGATATCGACCGATACGCAGAGCCCAGGCATCGGTATCGGTATCGAGACTAAAAAAGTTGGATCGGTGCATCCCTACATCAGACACTAAAGAGTACACACTCACTCACTCACTCACACACACACACACACACACACACACACACACACACACACTCACCCATCAGACACTAAAGAGAACACACTCACTCACTCACTCACTCACTCACACACACACACACACACACACACACACACACACACACACACACTTCACGATCAGACATGAAAGGGAACACACACTGGGTTTGAGCGATATGACACTCACTCCTCTCTCTCTCTCTCTCTCTCTCTCTCTCTCTCTCTCTCTCTCTCTCTCTCTCTCACACACACACATATGACCAAGGAAAAAGTGAACAGGACAACACATAATGCCACAGTAACCTACCTAGGCTATGGAATTTAGCTCATTTAGGCCTACTATTGGGTTTAATGCCATTTCCGAAATAGAAATATTCACATTGCACAACACTTATCTCTTCTAGGATTCCAGAAATATTTTCTTTGACATTTATTTTATCTAATGACATAGAGAACATAATGAAACTATATATCCCCGGATTATGTGCGACTGCTTTCTTCTAGCCGAAAACTGTGAGAATGAAAGCTAATTACTTTCACATTCTTCACTCATATTCTTCACTCATGTGTAGCACCACATTTAGGTCATTAAACGTGGAATAGTAATAAATGTGATAAACGTGGAATAGTGATAAATGTGATAAACGTGGAATAGTACTAAATGTGATAAATGTGGAATAGTAGTAAATGTGATAAACGTGGAATAGTAATAAATGCTACTTCAGTTCTTTGATGAAGATGTACATTCCCAACCGCCCATTGCGATCTTCTGAGGAGCGTCTGTTATGTCGACAAACCATACATGCTAGGTCAAACTGTAGATCCTATTCTTCAGTGGTTCCGTGTTGGTGGAATGTGTTGCCCAGTGCTCTCCGTTCAAGCAACAGTTTTGGATCTTTTAAGAGGGGTCTTAAGGCATATTTGTTTAATATGCACTTAGTCTTTTGAGTGTTTGTTATGTGTTATGGTTTGTATAATAGTTTTGTTTTGTTATAATTTGTCCATTGTTAAAATGTTACATTTATTCTGCTATTGTCCTTAAATTTAGCCATACCTTGCTATAGTTATTGTTATTATATAATTAACTGAGTGACTTATTTGATTGCTTTTGTCATTTCATTGTTTTATTTCTCATTAGATTAGTGCTTATATGATTGTTGTATTGATAATATTGCTATTCTCCCTTTTTTGTAATTGTTCACTGTTATTTAATTTGTATTGCTATTTATTTGTATGTCGCTTCGGACAAAGGCGTCTGCTAAATAACCATAACCATAACCATAACCATAACCAAATGTGAAGTATTCAAATGAACAGGTTTCCAGCGTGCCTGGAAACCTGTTCTTCCCGCACACTGTCCATTACGCATGCTAGGGATGGGCGATATGGCCTAAAATCTATATTGCGATATACATTGCAGCCTATTGCGATAGCGATATATATTTGCGATATAAACATTATAATAAAACCCATTTCAGAACAGGTTACATAGACCATAAGGAAAGACATATTTGGGGTTTTCATAAGCTGTAAGCATAATCATCAAAATTGCTTGAAATATCTCACTTTGCATGTAATGAGTCTGCCTATTAGTTTCACCTTTTACAGTTTTTCTCAAATGCTAAAACACATTTCACAAACGTTTCCTCCATGTTCCCCAATGTCTAAACACAATACCCTTTTTTAAAGCTACATAAGCAAAACCACACCTTCTCACTTCAAAACTCAAACTTTCACACCAAAAGAGCAGCTCGAAGCTTTAAAAAATGTAAACACTATAAACATCATTACACACTACAGCAAAACAATTGAAAACTCAATGCTCAATTTGTGAGAAGGTTCTTTGTTTCATAACTGCCAATGCATGCCAATTGTAAATGCGTTAGAGTAACGGATCTTCTTAGATCTCTGCAGAGGATTAGGCATTTGAAGAGTTCTCTTCCAAAGCGCTATATCCACCATTTTACTAATGAATTTTCATAAATCTATTTTTTTTTACATTTTGTTTTTCAAGTAATCTCAGTGAAACTGTATTGTGTTATGTTTAGTTACAGTAATTTATCTTTACTCAATACAGTAAAAACAAACCAACTGCATTTTTATTACCTGAAACACACAATTACTGTAAATACAGTAACATGATTTGTTACAGTACAGTAATGTCTATAAAATGGATTTATAGCGTTTTGGGGAAGAGCTCTTCATTTAGAGTTGTGAGTTTCATATGAAGAGTACATAAAATTCTCCAAGTACACTACTGTAACACAATTCAATGCTAAAAAACAGAATCTATTGCACACAACAGTACACAACAGAAAACGTGATCAGGGTGTGAAGTTCTTTTATTTTCTTCATTCACACCACACACACACACACACACCACAGTCACTGTGCGCATTAGCAAAAAGTGTCTTCATTTTTGAGTCGTTGTGTGTAATGAATGACGCCAGGTGTGTTCATTGTGTTCAGTTATTGCTGACTGTGGCAAGCATTTTGCATCACATGAGCGTTCATTTGAGAATATGTTTTGCAACATGTGTTTCAGCAAGGAAAAATGTGCTTAGATTTATGAGAATGGAGGATTGTGTTTTGTGAATTGTGTCTTCATGTGAAATGTGTTTATGGTATTGAAAAATTGAGGCTAGATTTAGTAAATGTGTTTAGACAACTGGTCATTTGGTTTAGAGGATTGGCTTTTGTGTTTGAGTTACTGAGTTGAATTACTGAGTATTACTGAATATAATTATATGTGTTACATATGAAGCAGCATGCCTACACATTACTGTAAGATAAGTAGGCTGAACTGTGTGTGTGTGTGTGTGTGTGTATGAGCGGGAGAAATAGAGAGATCTCCTTTGACTGTTTTGATAGAGTGAGAGTATGTGTTTGTGGGTGTGCGTACAGTGTCTGTGTGTGTGTGTGTGTGAGAGAGAGAGAGAGAGAGAGAGAGAGAGAGAGAGAGAGAGGGGGGGGAGAAAGTGAGATTTACAACCCCATAGACCTCTGAAGTTCGCCTACAAAAAAGCCACCATCTTTGCCCAAATAAGTAGATCCGGTATCTTGATATTTTTTCAATGGGAAAATAACATGGGGATTTTCAATAATCGCTCCTGTTAAACTCTCGCGGGGATGATGACATTTGAAATGCAGACGTTTTTCACTACACAGTTTTGTCCACTGCCTTCTAGTGGATACTGTGATCTTCGGCAGGTGAAGACGGCACATTTTGATCTTTGCTACCCCAAAGCTAACTTACAATGCAACTTGCCATAGGCAGTTAGCTTCAATTAACTCCCGGATCTCCTTATATGGGCAAAGATGGCAGCTTTGGATCCTTTTTGTAGGCGAACTTCAGAGGTCTATTACCAGAAAAGTTGTGACGCTGTTTAAAAACACAAGGTGATAATCTGTGAAGCTTGTAAACCAATATCTAGCTGTGTGTGAGGTGTGTGTGTGTGAGAGAGGTGTATGTGTGTGTTTGTCAACCCATTACTAGCTGCATAAAATTAATTAATTTTTGATTTGATGCCAGTAAAAAAGGTACGTGTGTGAGTTGTGCGTGTGTGAGTAAGGTATGTTTGAGTGAGGTGTGTGATCTCTTAGAATGATTCAGAATATTATGACGATTACAACATTTATACAGAATATTATGACGATTACAACATTTAGAATGATACAGAATATTATGACAATTACGACAATTGAGACTCTGCAAGGCGAAACCAGTCACTTTGCACACAATGACATTTTGAGAAAATCCACCATAAACAAACTTCCGGGTTAAAAAGTTGAATTTCACTTTTTCGCATAATTCCACAGTATACAGTCTACAGTCTCATATCGTGAACTAAGAAACTAAAGAAAGCTTTGACTGTTAAACCCGGTGAAGATTCAACACATTAGCAGTCATTGCCGTTGTCCAGGCCGCTTAAAAAGGTGATTTCTCCTCCTCTGGCACATCGTGACTAGGGATGTAACGATGCATCGTGACACGAATAAAAATTGGTACAAATGCGTGACGATTCGCACCGGTTGATAGAAAAAATGAATCGCGATGAGTCACGTGACTTACGTCACTAGGTACGGGGCACAGAACGAGGGAAGACGACGGTAGGCAACAACTTTGAACTAGAGTGTGTGTGTCAGGGTTCGTATGGGTGCTTGAAATCCTTGAAAATGCTTGGATTTTAATGTGGTGTTTTCAAGGTTTGAAAAAGACATCATTTATGAAGTTGTTTTGTTTTTGCCACGCGTTCGCGTCCAGTTTGACGTGTCTGGATTTTCCGATAATGACAGCAATCTTGTGATGCTGATATTGACTTTTAATTTCTGCGCGTGTAAACTAGTCTAAGCTACTGTGCTTGAACAAAGTTAGCTGTGACAGACTAGCCTACTGGTTTTCATCCTTTTAACCACAAAGCCGGTCGACCTTAGGTCTACTCAATCGTTTAGTTAACACCTTGTCATTTCGCATTTGTCCCGCCGTTTACCTCCGTGCGCCCCATGTACATCAGAACATATTTCGGGATAGGCATCTCACTATGAGAAAACGTATGACGATAGTGCTAAGAGATTAACACGTTGGCATGCTTGGTAAACATCAGTCTTGCACATAATATTGAGCTGATTTTTTTTAGTGGAAATGGCTTACTGTAGCATTGTGCTGATAGATGGAAAAAGTCGCCTATTTAAAGGCACAGTCTGAATTTTAATCCTAGCTCTCCATTTAGTGTGTGCACTTGAACAACTGTAATGATGTAGCAGCATATAACAGTAGGGCCTGCCATTTATTTTAAGAGGAGAGGTGTAGGACGTAATACTTTGGAAGGAGAGGGAGTGGTGCAATTTGATTTTCTTTGGAGTAACCTCTTCAAACAGCATCAATATCTAAAAATAAATTGTGATAAAATCGTATCGTGAACAAAAAATCGTGAACCATATCGAGTCGTGAGTTGAGTGTATCGTTACATCCCTAGTCGTGACGGGAGAACCATGTCAACTTTGGATGCGTTTATCTTAACAGTTTGTGTAATACCCTCGATATACATAACAGAGTTGTATGATAGTCATCGTTACTGGTGTGCACACTTATCATTATTGTAACAGTTGTGTGATAATACATATCGTGATAGTAACAGTTGTTTTCATAACTCGTATCTTCATAGTAACAGTTGTCATGGGCGGGTCATAACTCACAGCAGCTGCTTCCTGTGTACACTGATGAATTTTTGTTCCTTACACCTTTACTCAGAAAAACACACACACCTTTACTCAGAACAAACACACACACACACACACACACACACACACACACACACAAACACACACACACACACACACACACACACACACACACCTTTACTCAGAACAAACACACACACACACACACACACACACACACACACACACCTTTACTCAGAACAAGCTGTACACAAATGTAATTATTCAAGACATCATGCTTTGGGCTGAGCACTGAAGAGCAATAAATAACTGTTGCTCTTTGGTTCTGCATCTCTCTCTTTCTCCATCCCTCTATCTTTTTTGCCTCGTTCTTTTTCTTTCTCCCCTCCATCCCTCCATCTTTCTCCCTCTCCCTCCCTCCATCTTTCTCTTTCTCCCTCTCCCTCCCTCCATCTTTCTCCCTCTCCCTCCCTCCATCTTTCTCCCCTCCATCCCTCCATCTTTCTCCCTCTCCCTCCCTCCATCTTTCTCCCTCTCTGTCAGGACGGAGGTGTCCTGAGCGATCAGGGCGGAGGGGAGTGTGAGGAGGACGATGGGAGTGTGAGGAGGACGACAGACCGACGAGTGGCCTCACACGCTCGCGCTGGAAACGAAGGATACAGAAGAAGCGAGCGGAGGGATGCGGGCCCAGAGGCGCTCCAGGGGTCGAGGGAGCAGGAGGCGTGGCCAAACCAAACTCAGGGAGACGGACAACCCTCCACAGGCCACACCCCTCGCCTCCACACACAGGAAGCAAGGAGCTGGGCCCAGCCCAGGCAGGAACGCCACAGAGTCCATCGGGAGCAGGACGGAGACAAATGGGGAGGGGCTTAAAAAGGCGATGGCGGGAAAAGCAGAAAAGATGGAAGTTGTAGGGGAGAGTGGGATTGTTGCAGGAGAGAGAGGGAATGTTGTGGGGGAGAGTGGGAATGTTGTGGAGGAGAGTGGGATTGTTGCAGGAGAGAGAGGGAATGTTGTGGGGGAGAGTGGGAATGTTGTGGAGGAGAGTGGGAATGTTGTGGAGGAGAGTGGGAATGTTGTGGGGGAGGGACCAGCTGTAGCTCATGACTGCAGCGGAGTCAACACGTCCATCACTACTGGCAACTGCAGCTCAGGCGCTCTGATCAGCACAAGCAACAAAGTAAACAGCCACAGCTTCAAACGCAACCCTGAAACCAACCACAGCTCCAAACGCAACCCTGAAACCAGCCACAGCTCCAAACGCAACCCTGAAACCAACCACAGCTCCAAACGCAACCCTGAAACCAACCACAGCTTCAGCACAGAGAGTGGCGCCATCAACCCCCCAGCCCATCACAGTGTGCTCAAAAGTACATCGGCCAATCATAATGCAACAAATCACACAACAGCCAATCACAGTGGAGCTAGCATCACCACTTCAGCCAATCAGAGCTCTAGGAGCAGTCCTCCCAGTAGGAAGACGGCCACCTTTAAAGCCAGAGTGCCTCAGAGGAAGTTTGTGTTTGAGCGCTGCACAGCTAACGCTAATGCTAACGTCTCCAGCCCTGGCCAGCGCCCTACCTCCTGCCCTATCATCAGCACCAAGCCAACCCTTAGCCCAAATGCTAACGCTGATGCCTACATTACAGCTAAACCTACCTGTAACGGTGCGGTCATCCCTACCTCTAGCCTCAACCCTAACTCAGCTAATGCTAAGGCTAGCCCTGGCTGCCACCCCAATCTTAATGGCATCATTAACACAAATCCCACGTGTAATGCTAAGGCTAGCCATAGCTCCAACCCCAACCTGAACACAAACACTGACGCTAATGTTCCCTATAATGCTAATTGTAGCCCTACCTCTAATCCAAGCCCCAATCTTACCACAGCACAACACGTTAATGTTAAACTAACCTTTAATATGAAGGCTTCTCCTACCTCTGAGCTTAACCCTACCTCCAGGCACAGTACCAGTGCTAGCGATAGCATCCCTTCTATAGCTAGCAGCAGTGCTAATGCTAACTGTATCCCACCCGCCAGCATTAGCGATAGCATCCCTTTTACAGCTAGCAGCAGCGTTAATGCTAACTGTATCCCACCCGCCAGCATTAGCGATAGCATCCCTTTTACAGCTAGCAGCAGTGCTAATGCTAATGCTAACTCTACTCCACACACCACAGCTGGGTTTGCTGAGGGCTGCAGAGAGATCCGGACTCACACTAAAACACACTCTTACCAAGAGACACAAGCACAGACACACATGTACTTTGACCAGGAGATGCAAACACACACACACACTCACACACACACGCCCTCGTCGGTGTGTGTGCGTCACCTCTCGCCGTCCAGCGTGTGTGTGGAGCCGGCGCAGCTGACGAACGACAACACGACTGCTCAGGTCACCCCGGATGCCCCTCCGTCCAGCAATGCAGAGAGAAGGCTCCTGGAGGCAGGTGTGTGTGTAGGTGTGTGTGTCCCTCACGGGGAGCGGGGGAGGGGGAGGAGTGGGGGGGACCCCCCAGCGCCGGAGGAGGACATGGAGGTGTTGCGACTGAACTTGGGGCCTCTGGAGGGCAGAGGGGGGTGCAGGGGTTCCCCAAACCCAGCAGCGGCACCCCAACACACACACATCCTCTCCAAACCCCTCGCCTACCCCAGCCCTCCCCCCGGGGCACCCCTAGGCCCCCCCGCTTCCCAGCAGCCCCCACTGCGCTCGCCCGCACCCCCCCTCTGCACCCCGTCCTGCACCCCCACACCCACCCCCAGCTCCAGGGCGTCGTCCGTCCCTCCGCCTGGTACCCCGACTCCGCCCCCTTCAGGCCCGTCTCCGCGTGCGCGTACCCCGTTGTCGGGGGCGACGGGGACGGCGCGGACGCTGGAGCAGCAGCAGCAGCAGCAGCGCTACCGTAAGGGGGACGTGGTGGTCACACACACACACACACACACACACACACACACACTCAACTCCTCACACTACCGTAAGGGGGACGTGGTGTGCACCCCCGCCGGCGTGCGCAAGAAGTTCAACGGCAAGCAGTGGCGTCGCCTGTGCTCGCACGAGCGCTGCCTGAGGGAGTCCCAGCGCCGCGGCTACTGCTCCCGCCACCTGTCCCAGCGCACGCGCCAGGCCGAGGCCGAGGGTCGCGCAGGGGTCGTCGGCGAGGGTGACGCAGGGGTCGGCGAGGAGGTCGCGGAGGTCAGGGGTGGCCGTGTGAGCAGCGGCGAGCTGGACTGGGAGGAGACGACGACGTCGTCGTCGCGCAGCGACAGCAGTGAGGGGCGGCGCACGGTGCTGCTGCTGCCTGCTGATTGGTCGTCGCGGTTCGACGTGGAGGAGTGCGAGGCGGCCAGCATGCTGATGTCACTCGGCAGCGGCGGCTCTCGCTCGGCCACGCCCTCTTTCTCGCCCGTGTCCAATCAGTCGCTCTCGCCTGCGCCCTCCCCCCTCTTCGGGTTCCGTCCCGCCCACTTCAGCCCCATCACGCCGGCACCCCCCCCTTCTCGTCGCCCCCGGCAACCCAGCGCCCCCCCAAGACCCACAACGGACCGAGACCGTCGACCCTCCGCTGGCCACACCCCCATCCAGAACCACAGCCTTCCCAGCAGCCCCCACACCCGCCCAAGCCCCGCCCCCTCATTCCTCTCAGACTCCGCCTCCAGCTCCAGGCTGGGTCCTCCGGTTTCCCATCATGCCGTGCGGGACTCTCCCGTGAGCATCCGGAACCCTGAGACCCCATTGGCCAACTTCACAGAGCTTCCGCTGCTCTGCCTAGACCCCGCCCCCGACTCCTCCCATTACGACGGTGGCCACACCTTCCCTCCGCAGGGATTGGACCAGCTGCAGGTGCCTGTGCCAATCAACGCTGTTGATGCAGCCAAAGGGGCGGTTCTTATCCGAAGCCCCGCCCCCACCCTCGTGCTGGTTCCACGCTCCGCCTCTTCAGACCTGAACACCCAATCAGGCACCACGCTGGCTTGCATCTCCGTGGCGACAGCCAATCAGGGAGAGCTGCAGCAGCCGGTGCCCTGCCACCCCGCCCCCACCGCCCTGCTGCCTCTGCTGCTGCCCGCCCCCCGCACAGACGTCGTCATGGGAACCCGCCCCGGAACAGGTCAGCCCCGCCCCCTACACCAACACACACTAACACACACACACACACACACACACACTCAACTCCTCACACTAACACACACACACACACACACACACACATATACTCACACACTCACCTCCTCCTCACACTAACACACACACTAACCAAAATGGAAAGAAAAAAATCAAAGACACGGTTCCAAACTGACGTGGTTACCAGCAGCACTGATATTTTTAGAAGCACAAGCGGAGCATTCTAGAAGCACAAGCGGAGCATTCTAGAAGCACAAGCGGAGCATTCTGGGTCCACCTGACCTGCAGCACAACTACTCCCACAACACAACACTGTTAAATACACTATATTGCTGTTAAATGCACTATATTGCCACAACACAACACTGTTAAATACAATACAGTTAAATACACTATATTGCTGTTAAATACACTATATTGCCACAACACTGTTAAATACACTATATTGCTGTTAAATACACTATATTGCCACAACACTGTTAAAGGGATAGTTCGGATTTTAAGACACGAAGTTGTATGGGTTCCCTGTCAGCAACGTAGTGCATCAGCACTGACTTACCCCCGACAGCGTCCTGTGAGCCGAGATCCAGCCGGTTTTTGATCGTTTTTGATGCCGGACTATTTTCTTCAGCAAGTTTCTGGGGTCACGAAAGTAAAGTGTTTTTCTTCTCAAAACCATATGCGTTCAACAGAGTGATATATTTGCACCACAAAAACGTTGTCCAGCTGTCAGTAGCGCGCAGTGATAGGAATCGCGAAAAATAAGTAAGTAACAACGTTTTTGTGGTGCAAATATATCACTCTGTTGAACGCATATGGTTTTGAGAAGAAAAACACTTTACTTTCGTGACCCCAGAAACTTGCCGGACTACTTTCTTCAGCATCAAAAACGATCTAAAACCGGCTGGATCTCGGCTCACAGGACGCTGTCGGGGGTAAGTCAGTGCTGATGCACTACGTTGCTGACAGGGAACCCATACAACTTCGTGTCTTAAAATCCGAACTATCCCTTTAAATACACTATAAATACACTATATTGCTGTTAAATACACTATATTGCCACAACACTGTTAAATACACTATATTGCTGTTAAATACACTATATTGCCACAACACTGTTAAATACACTATAAATACACTATATTGCTGTTAAATACACTATATTGCCACAACAGTGTTAAATACACTATATTGCTGTTAAATACACTATATTGCCACAACACTGTTAAATACACTATAAATACACTATATTGATGTTGTTAAATACACTATATTGCTGTTAAATACACTATATTGCCACAACACTGTTAAATACACTATATTGCTGTTAAATACACTATATTGCCACAACACTGTTAAATACACTATAAATACACTATATTGCTGTTAAATACACTATATTGCTGTTAAATACACTATATTGCCACAACACTGTTAAATACACTATAAATACACTATATTGCTGTTAAATACACTATATTGCTGTTAAATACACTATATTGCCACAACACAACACTGTTAAATACACTATATTGCTGTTAAATACACTATATTGTCACAACACTGTTAAATACACTATATTGCCACAACACAACACTGTTAATACACTATATTGCCAAACACAACACTGTTAAATACATTATATTGGCACAACACTGTTAAATACACTATATTGCTGTTAAATACACTATATTGCCACAACACAACACTGTTAAATACACTATATTGCTGTTAAATACACTATATTGCCACAACACTGTTAAATACACTATATTGCCACAACACAACACTGTAATACACTATATGACCGTTAAATACACTATATTGCCAAACACAACACTGTTAAATACACTATATTGCCAAACACAACACTGTTAACTACACTATATTGCCACAACACTGTTAAATACACTATATTACCGTTAAATACACTATATTGCCAAACACAACACTGTTAAATACACTATATTGCCAAACACAACACTGTTAAATACAATATATTGCCACAACACAACACTGTTAAATACACTATATTGCCACAACACTGTTAAATACACTATATTACCGTTAAATACACTATATTGCCAAACACAACACTGTTAAATACACTATATTGCCAAACACAACACTGTTAAATACACTATATTGCCAAACACAACACTGTTAAATACACTATATTGCTATTAAATACACTATATTGCCACAACACTGTTAAATACACTATATTGCTGTTAAATACACTATATTGCCACAACACTGTTAAATACACTATAAATACACTATATTGCTGTTAAATACACTATATTGCTGTTAAATACACTATATTGCCACAACACTGTTAAATACACTATAAATACACTATATTGCTGTTAAATACACTATATTGCTGTTAAATACACTATATTGCCACAACACAACACTGTTAAATACACTATATTGCTGTTAAATACACTATATTGTCACAACACTGTTAAATACACTATATTGCCACAACACAACACTGTTAATACACTATATTGCCAAACACAACACTGTTAAATACACTATATTGGCACAACACTGTTAAATACACTATATTGCTGTTAAATACACTATATTGCCACAACACAACACTGTTAAATACACTATATTGCTGTTAAATACACTATATTGCCACAACACTGTTAAATACACTATATTGCCACAACACAACACTGTTAATACACTATATTGCTGTTAAATACACTATATTGCCACAACACAACACTGTTAAATACACTATATTGCTGTTAAATACACTATATTGTCACAACACTGTTAAATGCACTATATTGCCACAACACAACACTGTTAATACACTATATTGCCAAACACAACACTGTTAAATACACTATATTGGCACAACACTGTTAAATACACTATATTGCTGTTAAATACACTATATTGCCACAACACAACACTGTTAAATACACTATATTGCTGTTAAATACACTATATTGCCAAACACAACACTGTTAAATACACTATATTGGCACAACACTGTTAAATACACTATATTGCTGTTAAATACACTATATTGCCACAACACAACACTGTTAAATACACTATATTGCTGTTAAATACACTATATTGCCACAACACTGTTAAATACACTATATTGCCACAACACAACACTGTTAATACACTATATTACCGTTAAATACACTATATTGCCAAACACAACACTGTTAAATACACTATATTGCCAAACACAACACTGTTAAATACACTATATTACCGTTAAATACACTATATTGCCAAACACAACACTGTTAAATACACTATATTGCCAAACACAACACTGTTAAATACACTATATTGCCACAACACAACACTGTTAAATACACTATATTGCCACAACACTGTTAAATACACTATATTACCGTTAAATACACTATATTGCCAAACACAACACTGTTAAATACACTATATTGCCAAACACAACACTGTTAAATACACTATATTGCCAAACACAACACTGTTAAATACACTATATTGCTGTTAAATACACTATATTGCCACAACACAACACTGTTAAATACACTATATTGCTGTTAAATACACTATATTGCCACAACACAACACTGTTAAAGGGTCACTGCACCCTAAAATAGGTTTTTTGAGCTGTTGATTGATTGAAAATACTCATAAGTGGTGAACTGTACTATTACCAGGGTTAATATTGACAAAAATCGTGTTTCTCGACAAAAGTAACATTTCGTCTGACTTTGCATTGGAGATATTGCTCTCTCGCGCATACTACCGTTTGAAAACATGCCATGGCATGTTGGTCCAAAATACTATTGGAATGCTGACGTTGTCCTGCACTTCTAGTCCGACACTACGTCACCGGGTCGTTACAAATTAGGACTGAAACGCCCCAACACCTGCTGCCCTGATTAGCCTACCTGTGATAAACCATGTCTGCAGCATTCATTCCCAGATTGACACGAAATCACCATGGTTGATTGGTTGCAGCAGTGCTGCACTCTCTCTCCAAATTTCAGAACGTCTCGCCCATTTTCAAAGCCGTTTTCAGAAATGTGAAGTGGGTGGAGTTATGGGGTGAAGTGACTCTTTAAATACACTATATTGCCAAACACAACACTGTTAAATACACTATATTGCCACAACACTGTTAAATACACTATATTGCCACAACACAACACTTGTTAAATACACTATATTGCCAAACACAACACTGTTAAATACACTATATTGCCACAACACTGTTAACCCTCCTGTTGTGTTCCGGTCAAATCTGTCCGATTTTGCACATTTTGTCTCTGAAAAATATAGTTAACTTAATCTGATTGTCATGAGATTTCATGACTTTGTTCACATAGGGCATCTGAACACACACAATAATTTTTGATAACTTTGATGCAATTTTGTGTGTTTTATTCAACTTGTGTACACCTGTGGTGTTCCCGGTCAAAAATGACCGGTCATTAGAAATGAATGGGTGTGACTACAAAAAGTGTATAAAATTGAGTTGAGTGACTTCTGTCCTACACCCACACATGCATGTGTTGCTGGGCACACACAAAAAGTGATATTTAGTGGCTTTTGGTGTACATTTTGGAATATAAAATACATTTTTAGTTTTACTTTATATCAAATATAGTGGTAAAAAATATTAGCCCCCATGATGGGATGGTCAATAATATTACTGCCCATGTGATTTGTTTGTTATCAAAACACACCTAATTAACCAATCAGCTTTCAAACCACTCCTGTACAGTTAATTGGCTTCATAATAATACCTGAGCATTCAATCAGCATAAAAGGACTCAAGGCACAAGGCACTTGTACACATTATCGAGGGACTAATCTTACTGACCATGTCAAAGACAAAGGAAATCAGTCTTGAGCTCAGAAAGAAGATAGTGGAAGATCATAAGGGGGAAGGTTATAGTGCCATTTGCAAGCATTTCACAGTGTCTAGAACTGCTGTACGTTGCATCATTGTCAAGTACAAGGAGACAAATTCTACAAAGCAAACCTGGGCGTGGTTGTAAGCACAACATTTCAAGAGCTCTGGAGAGGAAAATAGTCAGAGATGTCAGCAAGAAGGCCGGACATCTGCCAAGATGATTGTTGCTGACCTGGCCTCTTCTGGAGTTGATATTTCAAGTAACAAAGTTGGGAGGGACTTTCATCATGGTGGGCTTCAGGGCCATCGTCTCAGAAGAACCCCTTTACTCAAAGAGTGGCACATCACAACTTTGAATTTCCCCTTGGGGATCTATAAAGTATCTATCTATCTATCTCTATCTATCTATCTATCTATCTATCTCTCTATCAGACTGAGATTTGCACATGAGCATTTGAGAGATAAAAAAAAATGAGTTCTGGAAGTCTGTGCTTTGGTCTTATGAGACTAATCTGGAACTGTTTGGGCACATGGATGTTGTTTATGTTTGGCGAAGAAAGGGAGATGCTTTCAACCCTAAGTTGAACCCCACAGTTCAACATGGTGGTGGGAGCATCATGCTGTGGGGCTGTTTCGCAGCCTCAGGCACAGGGAACCTTGCTCAGGTGCATGGTATCATGAAAAAAGAAAATGAAAATTTTGAAGTACAATATGCATAAATTGGCTCTTAGACTAGCTGTAGGTCGTTGCAGGGTCTTCCAACAAGATAATTATCCAAAGCATACATCAAAATTGGTCCAACAGTTGCTCAAGGATACCAGAACCCAGGTCCTGGAGTGGCCCACACAGAGACCAAACTTCAATCCAATTGAGAATCTGTGTCGGGTGCTCAAAGTGAATGTCCATGTTCGGAAACTATGCAGCTGGAACAATTCGCAATGAAAGAATGGGTCAAAATACCTCAGGAGACCTGTGCCAGCTTATTAAAGAACTACTCAAGAGATTGTTGTCAGTTGTGGCTCAGAAAAGGCAGGCTATTGACTATTAATGGTCATTCTTTACAAATAAAATCATACCGGTCAGTTTTGACCGGGAACAGAAAAGGCATGATTTTGTGCAACTGTGAAAAAATTGAAATGGTTTCAAAACAAATATTATTTTAAAACTTGGACATAATACACTCTGTGATATAATAGCCCAATATTTTTATCTGAATGTTTATTAGAGCCAAAATAATGCATATGTTATGCTAATTTTATTCAAAAACGACTTGTATGAGTTCAGGTCAATGAGGCCTACAGGCCATAAATAGCAAATAGAACTTTAAAACATGTAATGTTCACAAGAACTTAAGCTAGTTAAAAGATCCATAACAACATAAGATAAATATATGTCTTATTATGGATTAACAATCAACTAAAATAGGGTCGGTCATTTTTGACCGGGAACACAAAAGATGTGATTTTGTGCCGCTGTTAGAAATTTGAAATGGTTTCAAAACAAAGGTTCTTTTTAAATTTGAACATGAAGTATTCCATGATAAATAGCACAATATATTTATTTTAATGTTGATTAGAGCCAAAATAATGCATATATTATGCTATTTTTACTAAAAAACGACTTGTATGAGCTCAGGTCAATGAGGCCTACAGGCCAGAAATAGCAAATAGAACTTTAAAACATGTAATGTTCACAAGGACTTGAGCTAATTAAAAGATACATAGCAACATTAGGTGAATACATATGTATAATTATGGATTTACAATCAACTATACTGGGGTCGGTCATTTTTGACCGGGAACACAAAACTGATTAACATGAAATGAACACAACAGGAGGGTTAAATACACTATATTGCCACAACACAACACTGTTAAATACACTATATTGCCACAACACTGTTAAATACACTATATTGCCACAACACTGTTAAATACACTATATTGCCAAACACAACACTGTTAAATACACTATATTGCCAAACACAACACTGTTAAATACACTATATTGCCACAACACAACACTGTTAAATACACTATAGTGGCACAACACTGTTTAATACACTATATTGCCACAACACTGTTAAATACACTATATTGCCACACACAACACTGTTAAATACACTATATTGCCACAACACAACACTGTTAAATACACTATATTGCCACACACAACACTGTTAAATACACTATATTGCCACAACACAACACTGTTAAATACACTATATTGCCACAACACTGTTAAATACACTATATTGCCAAACACAACACTGTTAAATACACTATATTGCCACAACACAACACTGTTAAATACACTATATTGCCACAACACTGTTAAATACACTATATTGCCACACACAACACTGTTAAATACACTATATTGCCACAACACAACACTGTTAAATACACTATATTGCCACACACATCACTGTTAAATACACTATATTGCCACAACACAACACTGTTAAATACACTATATTGCCACAACACTGTTAAATACACTATATTGCCAAACACAACACTGTTAAATACACTATATTGCCACACACAACACTGTTAAATACACTATATTGCCACAACACAACACTGTTAAATACACTATATTGCCACAACACTGTTAAATACACTATATTGCCAAACACAACACTGTTAAATACACTATATTGCCACAACACAACACTGTTAAATACACTATATTGCCACAACACTGTTAAATACACTATATTGCCACAACACAACACTGTTAAATACACTATATTGCCACAACACTGTTAAATACACTATATTGCCACAACACTGTTAAATACACTATATTGCCACAACACAACACTGTTAAATACACTATATTGCCAAACACAACACTGTTAAATACACTATATTGCCAAACACAACACTGTTAAATACACTATATTGCCACAACACAACACTGTTAAATACACTATATTGCCACAACACTGTTAAATACACTATATTGCCAAAAACAACACTGTTAAATACACTATATTGCCACAACACTGTTAAATACACTATATTACCGTTAAATACACTATATTGCCACAACACAACACTGTTAAATACACTATATTGCCACACACAACACTGTTAAATACACTATATTGCCACAACACAACACTGTTAAATACACTATATTGTCAAAAGTATTTGCTCACCTGCCTTGACTCACATATGAACTTCAGTCACATCCCAACCTTAATCCATGGGATTTAATATACCCATCCTTAATCCATTGGATTTAATATACCCATCCTTAATCCATTGGATTTAATATACCCATCCTTAATCCATGGGATTTAATATACCCATCCTTAATCCATGGGATTTAATATACCCATCCACAAAATTTAGGAGTGTGTTATTTGAATTTCTGACCATTCCTTCAGAAGCGCATGTGTGAGGTCACACACTGAGGATGCTGGCTCTCTCTCTCTCTCTCTCTCACACACACACACACACACACACACACACACACACACACACACACACACACACACACACAGTCTTTTCGTCAACAATAATGCATATTAATTAGAGGTGGGCATAGATTAATGTTTTTAATCTAGATTAATCTCACTGTAATCTTGAAATTAATCTAGATGCTAAAAGGTCACCTTTTTATTGCTGTCCTTTCATATAATGATTTTTTAACAACAAAAAGCCTAGAAAAAGCTTGAAACACAATAAAAGAATATTTTCTTTACAAAATGATATAAGCCTATTCTACATAGGCTACTGAAATTTCTGATATTCATGACAGCACACTTTATGCAGATTGTAGCCTACTATTCATATTACAACTCTGCCTCTTTAATTCAGATGTCTGCTTGAAACCTCAAAATGTAAACAAAGTAGCATAGTTGGCTAGTTTATCATAGTTTACTGGTTGGACTGTTCAGTTTCCCCACGTGTGTTTACTGTAAGTTTCAATGTGGGCTAATACTTTTTCTCCTTTCCAACTTTGGAGTTGGAAAACATTGGTACTATGGAGATTATCATCCAACCCATGCAAGAGTGACTTCAATGGAAGAGTTTTAATAAACTTTCTGCAGCAATGATGCTAACCGGAATTTATATTAATTTAGCTAATGTCTTCTATATGCATCATTGCTTTCACGATTGTGAATGTTTTATTTGGATTAAATGTGCATGTGGAGGGGCGGGTCGCGAGTGTCCATTGAGCGCGCACGGGAGGGAGAGGGAGAGCAAGAGAAAGCGGGCCAAGGAGAGGGGGGGTTACTTCTATACTGTTTTGTAAAGTTGCACGCACAGTCAACAATGACAACTTGTGAAAGAAAGCAGCCGAACAGCGTCAGGTGCACCAGTGCGACCTAGACTTCTTTCAGGCGCACTCTTAAACATTTGGCGCTCGCGCTAAAATATCAAGGTGAAAGTGATCACAGCTTGCGTGGTATAGACCTAGCTCCCAGCCCAACGTTGAGAATAAATTAACGCCGATTTTTTTTTTTATCGCCCGATAAGAGTTGCACGTTAACGCCGATAACGGCCCACCCCTAATA
>NC_084999.1:641167-656167 GCF_963854185.1 Sardina pilchardus | reverse complement strand
CCCCTCTTCTGTTCATCCTCTACACCAATGACTGTAGGAGTGTCTATGGCAGGGGTCGGCAATTAAGTTTGGCCTCGGGCCAGATATTTTCCGAGCCATTACATAGCGGGCCACAAGTTCACAACCAAAACAATGGCTAATTTAATTAATTAATATCGGAGGAGGTAAAAATGATAGGCGCTCTTGAAATGACAGAGCAGAGACATTTAAGCAGGCTGATGTTAAATTTGTCGACTGGTCATTGGGGGCGCTATTATATGCCTGTGTCTTTAAAAAATAATAATAAAAAAACACCAGAAAAACATTTCCACGCGTTGCTGTTAGCTGTCAAAAAATGGCACTATGAAAAAATCTGAAGAGAAAAGTTAACAGCGAAAACAGGATCTTTAATGATGAATGGACAGAGAATGCCTTCATCCTCCCTAATTGTATTAATGCAAAGCCCACATAACTGATCTGTAACTACTAACGAGGGTTTCTCTGCATGCAAAGAGTACAAGACGGTACCACGAAAGTAAGCATGCTAATTTAAAGGTTGCGTTCCTAAATAACACGCATGCTATTAATGTTTGAAACTCGTGTTACTTTTCACAGTTCTATGTGCGTAAATTGCCTGTTTGATGTCAGGCCTGTTTAAAAGAAGTCGTGTTTTAATTATCACCATAAGCCTATGTCCGTTGTTTGAATGACAACATGTGTTTTAGGGACTAGCTTGGAATTTGAGAACCAGCGCTGTCCACTGACTTCATTTGATTTTGCATGTTGTGTGTTCACGCTGCACCTCGCTGCGTGCTTCACTCGTATTCAGATGAAACAAATATCTAAGCATTTAGATTGATTGAAATTCTTCTGTTCTGGAAAGTTACGTTTCAAAATAAAGAGCATGTTTGAGACTGGCAGTCCGATTTTTTTTTTTTTTTTCATTCTCTGGTTCAAAAGATCTCACGGGCCAGATGTTTTTTGCTTGCGGGCCGCATCTGGCCCGCGGGCCGCCTATTGCCGACCACTGGTCTATGGAAACAGACATCTCCTCAAGTTTGCAGATGACACTGTTTTAATCAGTCTGCTACAGGATGGAGAGGTTCATCATGGGCCAGTGGTGGATGACTTTGTGGAGTGGTGTGACAACCACTTCCTGAAGTTGAATGTCAGTAAAACCAAAGACATGGCCATTGACTTCCGGAAAACCTCCTATCCAGCTGCTCCGACAATAATCAAGGGCTCACCTGTGGAGAGTGTGGACAGCTACAAGTTCCTGGGAACAGTCTTGGACAGGAGCCTTAAATTTGACTTAAACACAACCGCAATCTGCAAGAAGGGCCTGCAAAGATTGTATTTTCTGAGGAGACTGAATGCATTCAATGTGGACAAAACTCTGATGGTTCTATTTTACAGATCATTGAGTCTATTTTAACTTTCTGCCTCGTCTACTGGCTTGGTAATCTCCCAGTGCAAAACAAAAATCGTCTGTCTTCAATTGTAAACACAGCAAGTAAGATCATAGGCATTAAACAGCTATCTTTGTCACAAATATGGGATAGACAGTTGCTGGGTAAGGCGATCCTCTATTAAATGAATTTGTTCTTCTCCCATCTGGACAGAGGTATAGGCTACCAAAGGCAAGGTGCAATAGATATAGAATAGTTTTCTTTTGTCCCTAGTGCAATTACTACACTTAACCAACACAAAATCGCTCACGACACTTAAGTGCCACTCAAACATATTCATCATACTCATCTCTGGTATTTATTATGGTATAACCTTAATGTAGTGTCTAGTGCTGAGGTTGGTTGTCTGTGAACACTTGTGCTCTATGTTTTGTACTTTGTCTTATGTGTGTTATGTCTTTTTAACCACTGATGCAAACCAAATTTCCCCTTGTGGGACAATAAATGTCTGAACTGAACTGAACTGGGGTGGTAGTCGGGGTGGTAGTCGGGGTGGTAGTCTGGGGTGGTAGTCTGGGGTGGTAGTCGGGGTAGTTGTCGGGGTGGTAGTCGGGACGGTGTACTAGTGGAGCAGGATACGCTAAAACTGGGGTGGTAGTCGGGGTGGTAGTCAGGGTGGTAGTCTGGGGTGGTAGTCTGGGGTGGTAGTCTGGGGTGGTAGTCTGGGTGGTAGTCTGGGGTGGTAGTCTGGGGTGGTAGTCGGGGTGGTTGTCGGGGTGGTAGTCGGGACGGTGTACTAGTGGAGCGGGATACGCTAGAATGGCATAAAGATCTGTGCCAGTGTCCCTGTTACCATGGCAACACTGAGGGCACGAGCTGCAGCTTTTAATTGGTCAACAGAGATTGTGGGAGGAGCACAAGGAAAAAGATAAGAAAAGATATTGATGACAGAGAGAGAGAGAGAGGATAGAGAGGGAGGGTAGAGAGGGAGAGAGAGGGGGTAGAGAAAAAGAGAGAGAGGGAGAGAGGATAGAAAGGGAGCGTGGAGGGAGAGGAGGGGTAGAGGAAAAAGAGGGAGAGAGAGAGAGAGGGAGAGGTTCTATATAGAGGAGAATAATGTAGAACTGTAAACTCTTATGGAGGAGAATAATGTAGAACTGTAAAGGAGCTTTATATAGAGGAGAATAATGTAGAACTCTAAACTCTTATGGAGGAGAATAGTGTAGAACTCTAAACTCTTATGGAGGAGAATAATGTAGAACTGTAAAGGAGCTTTAGAGGAGAATAGTGTAGAACTGTAAAGGAGCTTTATATTGAGGAGAATAGTGTAGAACTGTAAAGGAGCTTTATATTGAGGAGAATAGTGTAGAACTGTAAAGGAGCTTTATATAGAGGAGAATGAGAGTAGGAGACACAGAGGGAGAGAGAGGGACACACACACACACACACACACACACACACACACCCCCACACAACCCAGAGAGGCATCAAGAGAACATGAAAGCAGATCTACTCCCCCTCTACTGCACAGAACAGCTACACTGCACACACACACACACACACATACACACATACATACTCTCTCTCTCTCCCCCTCTACTGCACAGAACAGCTACACACACACACACACACACACACACACATACTCTCTCTCTCTCTCTCTCTCTCCCTCTCTACTGCACAGAACAGCTACACACACACACACACACACTCACACACATACACCTCCATACAGATACTATGGCTAAAAAATGTAATTCTTTTAATATTTTGACCTACTGAATTGTATGTGAATGTATGTGTGTGTGTGTGTGTGTGTGTGTGTGTGTGTGTGTGTGTGTGTGTGTGTGTGTGTGTGTGTGTCTGTGTGTGTGTGTGTGTGTGTGTGTCTGTGTCTGTGTGTGCGTACAGTGTGCTTGTTCTGTTTGGTCCTTGGGGTCCCACACACACACACACACACACACACACACACACACACACACACACACACACACACACACACACACACACACACACACACACACACACACACACACACACACACACACATTCAGGTTGTTTACTATGAGCCTTCTGCTCCTGTAGCGTTGTTGGCACTGCCTGTGACCTGATTGGCTCCAGCCCAAAGCCTCCGCAAGCCGATTGGCTGACTTTGTCTCAGCCCCACCCCCTATTGTGATGTCAGCTGATAGCTCTGTGAGAGGGCGCAGTAGGGCATTTTGTATTGGGCTGGAACACTCGGGGGGAGTTTCCTTCTTTGTGTGAGTGTGTTCCAATGTGAGTGTGTTTGAATGTGTGTGTTTGTGTTTGTGTGAGTGTGAGTGTGTTTGAATGTGTGTATGTTTTGTGAGTGTGTTTGAATGTGTGTATGTTTTGTGAGTGTGTTTGACTGTGTGTGTAATGGACTGTGTGGTTCTTGACGGTGTGTAAAGTTTTTACGCTTTTGGGATTTGCCATTTTTCCTCTTTGTGCTTCTCTCCCTGAACGTGCCTCTATCCCTCTATTTTTCCTCTCTTCCTCCCCCTCTCTTTCTCCCTCATACTCTATGTCTCTCTCTCTCCCCTCTCTTTCTCCCTCATACTCTATCTCTCTCTCTCTCCCCTCTCTTTCCCCCTCATACTCTATATCTCTCCCTTCCTCCCCCTCTCTTTCCCCCTCATACTCTATCTCTCTCTCTCTCTCCCCTCTCTTTCTCCCTCATACTCTATATCTCTCCCTTCCTCCCCCTCTCTTTCTCCCTCTCATACTCTATATCTCTCCCCCCCCTATTTCTCCCTCTCACTCAGTCCCTCTCATACTCTATATCTCTCCCTCTCTCTCTCTCACTCCCTGTTGTGTTCTCCACCCTTCCTCCCATAAGAGAAGTTCTGTTTTCACGACTCACTCCCTCCCTCTCTCCCTCCCTCTCTCTCTCTCTCTCTCTCTCCCTTTCTTCCTCTCTCCCCTTTCACCCCTCCTCTCCACAGCACACCATGACTCTCAGTCTATTTTGGTACTCACTCCCTCCCCCTCTCTCTCTCTCTTTCTCTCTCTCTCATGCTCAAACATTCCACTACTCATCTTGTCAGCGCTAAAGTGGGCATGTGTGTGTGTGTGTGTGTGTGTGTGTGTGTGTGTGTGTGTGTGTGTGTGTGTGTGTGTGTGTGCGCGCGTGCGCATGATTTGGTCATCACTAGGTAATCATATCTTGGATACCGTATAGCTAAGCATAATCACAGTTCACACACACACACACACACACACACACACACACATTACCTCACCAACATGTCTCTCACTCAACTGTACACACACACACACACACACAAAGCATTAGCTTACCCATGTATCTTTTACTTCACTGTTCAAACACACACACACACACACACACACACACACACATTCTCTCTCTCACTCAACTGTACAAACACACATTCTCACACACACTCGATGCTACTGCTCACAAACACTCCTGTTCTCACACTCTAATACACTACACACACACACACACTAGCATTTAAACAGCCAGACAACTCCCCACACACTCACACTCTAACACACACACACACACACACACACACACACACACACACACACACTCACACTCTAACACACACACATACTCCAAACACCTACATACTTATACTCACACTCAAATACTTAAACAGCCAGACTACTCTCCACACTCTCACATTAACACACACACACACACACACACACACACACACACACACACTCCAAACACCTACATACTTATACTCACACTCAAATACTTAAACAGCCAGACTACTCTCCACACTCTCACATTAACACACACACACACACACACACTCCAAACACCTACTTACACTCACACTCTTTTGTGAGACATTTAACATTTAAAGACTACTCTTCACACTCTGATATGCTCAAACACCTTTATACTTACACTCACACTCTAACACACTACACACACACACACACTCACACTCTATGTGAGTGTAGTCTCTCACACTCTCACACTCTATGTCTGCCAGAGCCCAAAGGCGACTCCTCACCATACCAGTGTGATCCACAACACAAGTTACACGTCTGGGCACACAAACACATTACACTCAAGGAGATTGGCAGCAACATAACTTATATGTGTGGATGCGACACAACCAGAGACACACACACACACGCACACACACACGCAGATACACACAGAGAGAGAGAGAGAGAGAGACACACACACACACACACACACACACACACACACACACACACACACACACACACACACACACACATTTGCAGATTTGGGATTTGCAGCTGATGTTACGGGCTGTGGAGTGGGAGCATAGGACCCTTGTGGGGAAAACCGGGAAACATAGGAACCGGGGAACATAGGGATGACCCCCTGTGGAGTTACTTCATTGCTAGCTTTGGGTAGAGCAGTGCTAACTTTGGGTAGAGCAGTGCTAGCTTTACTTTGGGTAGAGCAGTGCTAGCTTTACTTTGGGTAGAGCAGTGCTAGCTTTACTTTGGGTAGAGCAGTGCTAGCTTTGGGTATTCACCCCTTGCCAATGATGTCATAAAAGTTCGCGCCACAGCGAAATAGCTAACTGGACGGCAAGAAGACGAGTCGAATCAATGGGTTCTGATGGGACGTATAGCGCTAGCTCAGAGATTATATTGAAATTTTACCTTCATAATGTCCTTCCACCACTGCTAGCATATTGTCTGTAATGAATCAACATCCGATTACTTGAAACAGATATATTTTGCTTTGTTTTCTTGAGTGTTTCGGGAGTATTTCAACCACGATTGCACTGTCATCTGGTCCGTCTACTTAGCTCAGCAAGGGTTGTTATAGCAACCATAAACACTGAATGGGACGGCACGTTTAACGAGTTCAGTGCTAGGATAAACGTAAGCTGGGTTAGCTAATAATAGTGTTCAATGACCCCTAACGTCATTTCATATACTGATATGTTATGTTTTGACTATGTTACATCTGTTAAGAGCATTACAAATAAAGTGGCCAAATCGGTTTGAAATATTTTAGCCCAGAAATACTTAATATGGGTGTTAATATACTGTAGGCTAATATTAGCAGTAGACTACGATCTAGCAGCCCTATGTTAGTGCTGTTATCACTAGTTTAATAACTATGTAAATTTGCGATCACAACCCATTTCACCTTACAACACATCTGGCATGTTTATTTGACTACCAGACGCTGACCAAAGTAATACATTGAACTACAAAAGACGTTAGAGTGAAAGTGTTCACTTCTTCATAATGTAATTTGCCGTACATCTCCTATCTTTCCGCCGTCCGTCATGGTGCCGTCCGGCGCTGTCACGTCACTTTGTGACGTTTCAGCAAGGGGTGAATAGAACTATTGCTAGCTGCGATGAGCTACTGTTAGCTTACTTTGGGTATAGCAGTGCTAGCTTTACTTTGGGTAGAGCAGTGCTAGCTTTACTTTGGGTATAGCAGTGCTAGCTTTACTTTGGGTAGAGCAGTGCTAGCTTTGGGTATAGCAGTGCTACCATTGGGTATAGCAGTGCTAGCTTTGGGTATAGCAGTGCTAGCTTTACTTTGGGTATAGCAGTGCTAGCTTTACTTTGGGTAGAGCAGTGCTAGCTTTGGGTATAGCAGTGCTACCATTGGGTAGCTCAACCAAGAACAACCTAGTGGCAAACGCAGTGCATCCCACATGTGTGTGTGTGTGTGTGTGTGTGTGTGTGTGTGTGTGTGAACAACCTAGTGGCAACCGCAGTGCATGCCATGTGTGTGTGTGTGTGTGTGTGTGTGTGTGTGTGTGTGTGTGTGTGTGAACAACCTAGTGGCAACCGCAGTGCATGCCACGTGCAATGTGAAGTCCTCTTAACACTACACCAGGCCGGCAGCAATCTCAACAGTAGGGTTAGATCAAAGATTGCCTGGTTACCAAGATTCATCATGTGTCAAGTGGCTGATTATTGAGGTAGTCTTCATATAGATACATAAGAAGAGTGCATACTACTGCATACTTAAAATGCTATACAAAAACACATAGGAGACACCCATACAGACATCCACATTTAAAAATGAAACATAGTCCTGTTGACAAAGACAGTGGTGGGAACTATACCTTGGTAGGACTGTTTAATGCACTTATGGCTGTTGGATAGAAACTGTTTTGTAGTCTGTCTGTTTTTGTTTTCATGGACCTGCATCTGCTGCCTGACGGCAGTGGTTTGAGCAGTGTAGCGCCCTGTGGGGACGGGAGCTAGGACTGGAGTGTAGCGTTGTAGTGTTACTGTAGGCTGGGACTGGAGTGTAGCGTTGTAGTGTTACTGTAGGCTGGGAGCTGGGACTGGAGTGTGTAGCGTTGTAGTGTTACTGTAGGCTGGGACTGGAGTGTGTAGCGTTGTAGTGTTACTGTAGGCTGGGACTGGAGTGTGTAGCGTTGTAGTGTTACTGTAGGCTGGGACTGGAGTGTGTAGCGTTGTAGTGTTACTGTAGGCTGGGAGCTGGCGGAGGGAGACTTGAGTGTGGACAGGTGGGGCCTAGTAGAAGTTGTGTTATTGGATTTGATGGAATAAATCTGACTGGTTTCTTGCCATTGGTAACTACCACAGTCAATCTCAATCCATTCCTAGGTTTAAACCAATCAGAGAACGCAGGAGGAGGGTCTGTAAAGTAAAGTATTGCGGTTCAGTCAGGTCTTATAACTCCAACCAATAAAACAAGGCCAACCACAACGTCACAATAGACCAAATGGTACACTAGCCAATGTGGAGCCATGCCCCACTTATTCGAAGTGATTAATATTCATGAGATTTCTTTCCCCACAACGATACCCACAGCCAAGGCGCGCGCCCAGCTGGATTTGCATATGACTGACATTCCAACGCACACGCTAACCGAAATGACAGGTGGTTCCGTCGACCAATGGCGTGAGGCGTAGCGAGCAAACCGGGGCGGGCTGTTCGGTTGGGCGAGGTTAGCACATTGAGAGCGCGAGAGGGGGCAGCCTCGCGTGCAGGAGGAAGAGGGAGGGAAGGAACGAGCCAGAGAAAAGGGACCGGAGGCTCTAGGGGAGGAATTCGAGGGGAAGAGTCGCGAGGCCAAGTCAATGATGTGATACAGCGATTTTTTTTTACTACTACGAATCCTCATCGAGTATTCAGGCGCGAGCGAGTGAGCGGTCGCGCCCCACGCGCTAAAGCTGTGGATTCGGAGTGACCCCACTGCAGCAACCGGGAGCGCTGCGCTCCGGACTCACGGACCGATCTGCCGTTAACGATACAAAAAGCCGTCATTTCGACCAAGGAGCATCTCTTCTGAGCTTCTGTTCGGTCACACACGCGATCAACGCATCCTTTCCGGTACACAGTGAACGGTCTCGCGGCCGAGCGAACGGAGAGGTGTCGCACCGCCATCTGTCATCATCGCGCGGCTCGGGCTAACGTTATTCGCCAAATAACCGAGTGATAACCGGGGCATCTAGCTCACATCTCGGTTGACAGCGACTGCGGGCCATGATCGTGTATAAGGAAGGCGATTTGAGGCATATGTGAGCATGTGTGTGTGAGAGTCGTGGAGGGCGGGCGAAGTGAAGTCATTTAAAACAGAAGTGTGCATCACCAGCGTCGGGTTTGGCGACTTGCGAGTCATCATTTTGGGGAATTAACTAGAGAACAAGAACGCGTCTATCTATGATGGTCTGCTGAAATATTGGCTAATGTGAATAATACAATCAGAACAGATATCCCATCTCTACCATCATATGGGCCTAGGCTACCATAAAGAAGCTTATTTTTACATCATTCCACAGAAGTGATCCGAAAGAAATTGGTCTTAAGTGCTCATCTGGCGGGTCAGTGGTTGTTTTTATTAAAGGCCGCTGTCAGATTTGTAAGCCTGCAGAATTGGCAGTGAGGTCGCGAGTTGACTTGCGTCTTGAATCCGCATCTCGCTTCTGCTTTTCCCCGTGACCGTTAACGGCGACTGAGCTGAAACCATCCCTCTCACTCAGGTGAACAGCGGCTCGACTGGGCTGGCTGATAAGTCACCTGAGGTCTCAGTTTAAACCGCATTTCTTGCTCGTGTGTTTGCTGTCTGATGTTATAAGCGCTGCGTTACTACGAGCATCTGCGGTCTGACCAGATCTCGCTTGTGAACGGATGTAGCCTCGATCACTGCGACATGAGGACACGGACCTTGGCTGCAGGACCCGGGATGGTCCGCGAGGAAGGGCTGCTTTGGATCGCGCCTGCCGCACGCTGATGCCGTTTCTGAGGGAGAACCCTCGTCAGGTCTGCCAAAGAGGTTTCGGTTCGGGTGTCGCCTGCACCGGATTCCGTGCCCAGCAAACGGCGCGTCTGCGTCAGTCCCTGATCGCAAGGACAGGTGCACATTGTGCTGCAGACTGAAATAAACTCTCTCTCTCGTGGTTGTCGAGGAAAGTAACGGAATTGTAAAGGTTTCCTGAAACAGTTGTGATGTAACATGTCCTAATACGAAATCAAATCACACAGCACAGAATCTTAACTGTTAGCCCTTGTACTGTAGTTTTATCCATGTTTCGCTACTATGCTTAGCTGATATCACACATGATGTTTTTTTGATACCTGCACAAGGTGCTGCGTTTAAGTTCGAAGATCGATCGCACAGCCAAAATCGCTTTCTACTCAAGTGCCCCAGCTGTGAAAATGGGAGACATGGCCAAACCCAGCAAAATAGCCATTTAACCAGTGGGTAGCAAACCTATGCTAGCGTTAGCTTCCAAATTAATGATAGCTAGCATCTCTGGGGTCGACTGGGTCCATCAGATCGATCTGAAACCCACATTGGCTACTCACTAAGAGATAAAGATTGCTCGACTATTTCAGAGACGTGCTCACACATGTAAAGCCTCCAACGTTCATCAAAACAATCAGATGAGTGTCGGACAGCAGTGCAACTCGAGACCGAGGATGTGAGCACGGCCTAGTTAACCCATTCAGCGCCGCACAGATTTGTAAATGTAAACAAACAGAGAAGGAGGCGCTACCGCTAACTGGACCAAAAACCGAAGGCAGACTTTGCAGTCCTGTTGTACGCTTTAATGTGTTGCCACGCATTTCTTTACAATATTTGAGTGATTTACAAGTATTTATGTTACTTTAATGCAGTTCGCCTGGAACCCTAGGACAGCTGTTGTGGCGTGGTCGTGTTTGTGTTGGCAGCTTAGAGCAGAGATGATGTCAGGGGCACCCGCTGGATTGATTTCACCGTGTTTTCAATAAATCTGGCCGACGCGAGAACTGCACAAGAACAGCTCGGAACGCCCGAGAGCTCCTCTCTGTACGTGCGTCCGTGAGGCGATGTCGGTGAAGGCAGACCGGAGACAGGAGCGGTGCAGCCTTCGCGTGTGACCCCGTTTTGCCCCACGCACTCTTCGTCACCCGCGGAACTGTGGAAGGATTCTGTTTTCTCTTTGAGCGGACGGACACCTCCATCCATTTGGAAAAAAAACCTTGTTTTTCAACAGGATTTTTGTGTTTTGTTGGGGAAATTGTTGCGTTTTTTCCCCCTTCGTTGTTAATAATTCCACTGGCATCACCAGTAAGGACCATTCTGCAGCCATGTTTTCATCCGAGAGCCCTCAGTATCTGCGCCAGGGACTGAGCATGTTCGGTAATCCTCACATCCTCTGACACCTCACACTGAATTCTGCGTTACTACGTGCTGCTTGTGTGTGTGTGTGTGTGTGTGTGGGTGTGGATGTGGGTGTGGGTGGGCTGTCTTAAAATGGCAAAGTGTTTCTCAACAAACCTGTGGATTGGATGGTGGGAGAGTCAACATTGTGGCACCTGTAACTCACTTCTCTCTCTTTCTCTCTGTATTAAATGAGTCTGTAGTACAGGTCAGTTAGTGTGGATGGATGAGTACTAGACAGGTCAGTTAGTGTGGATGTATGAGTACTAGACAGGTCAGTTAGTGTGGATGTATGAGTACTAGACAGGTCAGTTAGTATGGATGGATGAGTACTAGACAGGCCAGTTAGTATGGATGGATGAGTACTAGACAGGTCAGTTAGTGTGGATGGATGAGTACTAGACAGGCCAGTTAGTATGGATGGATGAGTACTAGACAGGCCAGTTAGTGTGGATGGATGCTGAATACTAGACAGGCCAGTTAGTGTGGATGGATGAATACTAGACAGGCCAGTTAGTGTGGATGAGTACTAAGTGTCGATGGATGAGTACTAGACAGAATAGAATATATATTTTTTTGATTCCATGAGGGAAATTTGTTTCTCTACATTTAACCCAATTTAACCGAATTAGTGAACACACACAGCACACACAGCACACACACAGTGAGGTGAATCACACACTAACCCAGAGCAGTGAGCTGCCTGCCCAACCAGCGGCGCTCCGGGAGCAGTGAGGGGTTAGGTGCCTTGCTCAAGGGCACTTCAGCCGTGGTGGACTGGTCGGGGATCGAACCGGCAACCCTTACAAGCCCGAAGCCCTAACCAGTACACCACGGCTGCCCAGGCCTGTAAATGTGGATGTTGTTGTTGATGTTAATTATGTTTGGTGTTGGAGTTGTTGTTGATGTTGTTGATGGGAGTTCTTGTTGATGTTGTTAATTATGTTTGGTGTTGTTGTTGTTGATGTTTACTGTAAGATGGCCGATAACTGCTGTGTCCCTCTGCAGTGTGGACCAATGTGGAGCCCCGGTCAGTGCCAGTGTTTCCATGGCATTCATTGGTGCCCTTCCTGGCCCCCACCCAACCAGAGCCAGCGGCTCAGCCGGGGGAGGGACAACAGCCTGTCAATCAGCTGCAGGCAGCCGGTCTGAAGAAAGGTGAGCTAAAGCAATGGTGTTTTAGGTGCCCCAAAAACAGGTTTTGTGAGTGGGAATTTTTGGAAAACCTTGTCATCCTGACATTTCTTAATTCATGCTGCCTTCAGGTTAGTAGCCCACAGTCAACAAAGCAACTATTCAAATCACTAGTAGCAGTCAACAGAAGGACTATTAGTATCACAGGTAGCAGTCAACAGAAGGACTATTAGTATCACTAACAGCAGTCAACAGAAGGACTCTTAGTATCACAGGTAGCAGTCAACAGAACGACTATTAGTATCACAGGTAGCAGTCAACTAGTCATGTCACTATAACGCTATAATGACATCGTGTGTTCTGTAACGCTATAATGAAAACGTGTGTTCTATAACGCTATAATGAAAACGTGTGTTCTATAACGCTATAATGAAAACACGTGCTATAACGCTATAATGAAATCGTGTGTTCTATAACGCTATAATGAAATCGTGTGTTCTATAACGCTATAATGAAAACGCGTGTTCTATAACGCTATAATGAAAACGTGTGTTCTATAACGCTATAATGAAAACACATGTGCTATAACGCTATAATGAAAACGTGTGTTCTATAACGCTATAATGAAAACGTGTGTTCTATAACGCTATAAGAAAACACATGTGCTATAACGCTATAATGAAATTGCGTGTTCTATTACGCTATAATGAAAACGCGTGTTCTATAACGCTATAATGAAAACGTGTGTTCTATTTCATTTCATTTCATTTATTTTATTTATAAGGTCAGTGCACATTAACTTACATTTCTGTAAAATTTACTAGTGTTAGCCGGCCGGCTAATTTTCAACCGTTGTCCTTTGGTAAGATGTAATTAACCACTGATTTGACTTGGTCAAAGATGCCAAGTCAGCACTAAAATATTAATTACAAAAGCACATATAAAGCACACAAAACACAGAGCAAAGAAGCAAAAACAAGACACAACCACAAACTACCACACAGGACAGGCTATGTAGATAAAGACAGGGAATAAAACATCTGTGTGTGTGTGTGTGTGTGTGTGTGTGTGTATGTAGATAAAGACAGGGGAAAAAAAACAGACAAGCACACATGACGCACAGATAAAACATCAGAGCAATAGTGATATACTATTATAATATAAATAATAAATATGTGATGCACTGCATGTGTTAAGATTTAAAAGTGTTCGCATGTCTGACTGCTCAGGAGCCAGTTTTTACGTTGTTGGGAAAAAGTGTGTATGGAAGTTCAACTTCTTATGTGATTTTGTATAGTGTTCCAGACATGTGAGGCTCTTACAGAGAAGCATAGGTGGCTAAAAGCACTGGTCCTAAGAGGGACTACACAATCCCCTCTTAGGGCAGATATTGGAGCTCTACTATTTGAGTTTTTTTGTGTTATAAAAGCACAGAGCCGAGGTGGAGCCTTACCATTTAGAATTTTAAAAGTCAAGCATGCATCAGTGTGTTTTGTTATATTTCCCCAGCTAAGTATGCTATACTTATCAAGGATATTGCAGTGATGAGAAGATTTGGGTTTTCTGTGTAGTACCTTGAGAGCTTGCTTATAAAGTGACAGAATAGGTTTCAGTGTTGAGCTTTCATTAAAGTGTTCTATAACGCTATAACACCGTGTCCTAACTGCGAGCAACGCGACCGAATGCGTGCGACAAAATCAGTTCCATCCCTGTATTTTCAATCGGAATGTCCTGACTGAATGCGATGCGACCGAACGCGACAAGTTGCTTTGCTACGCGACTTCTTCAACCCTGTTTTGTCGCGCCGTCCGTTTCTATTTTAGTCGCGTCGCCTTGACATTAACTTCTTCACGACGTAACAAAGGTTCCTTAAAGAATGTTAACGGATACAATGTGGACACAAACTATCTGACAGTCGCGCAGTCGCTTACAATTAGGACACAGTGTAATGAAGTCGCGTGTGGTATAACGCTATAATGAAGTCGCGTGTTCTATAGCGCTATAATGAAGTCGCGTGTTCTATAACGCTGTAATGAAAACGTGTGTTCTATAACGCTATAATGAAAACGTGTGTTCTATAACGCTATAATGAAAACGTGTGTTCTATAACGCTATAATGAAAACGTGCATTCTATAGCGCTATAATGAACACGTGTGCATAACACTATAATGAAGTCGCGTGTTCTATAATGTATCGCTATAATGAACGCGTGTCTCAGAGTTTCAGGGCGGGGTTCTATAGCGCTATAATGAAGTGGCGTGTTCTATAATGTATCGCTATAATGAACACGTGTCTCAGAGTTTCAGGGCGTGTTCTATAGCGCTATAATGAAGTCCCGTGTTCTATAATGTATCGCTATAATGAACACGTGTCTCAGAGTTTCAGGGCGTGTTCTATAGCGCTATAATGAAGTGGCGTGTTCTATAATGTATGGCTATAATGAACGTGTGTCTCAGAGTTTCAGGGCGTGCTCTATAATGTATGGCTATAATGAACGTGTGTCTCAGAGTTTCAGGGCGGGGTCGTTCAGTTGAAGGAGAGCAGCGATGCCACCCCCCAGCCCACCGTCTCCATGGAGACCGCGACCCCTGACCCCCGGGAGCGGGACCGCGACGGCGAGCGTGAGAGACCGGACAGCGAGGCCGAGAGTGACGTGGATGACCCGTAAGTGTGTGTCTGTGTGTGTGTCGAGAAAGAGTTTCAGCACCACCTGAGTTGAATCTGAATGGAACTGGTCACATCACACACTCACACTCACACACACACACACACACTCACACTCACACTCACACTCACACTCACACTCACACTCACACTCACACTCACACTCACACTCACACT
>NC_084999.1:616167-631167 GCF_963854185.1 Sardina pilchardus | reverse complement strand
GTTGGTGGGGTGCAGTGTACCTGCGGAGCTCATTTAGCATATGTGCCTCTCTCCTGCTGTAGCTGTTGGGGTGCAGTGTTGAGCAGTGTACCTGCGGAGCTCATTTAGGCTACATGTTAGCCAACGCTTCCTTAGCAATGGCAAATAAAAAGGCTCTAACGGCATATCTGTGCTCCCTCTCTCTCTCTTTCATCCTTCCCTTCTTCCCTCCATCTCTCCCTCTCTCTCTCATCCCTCTCCCTCCCTCCCTCTCTCCCTCCCTCTCTCCCTCCCTCTCTCCCTCCCTCTCTCCCTCCCTCCCTCCCTCTCTCTCTCTCCCTCTCCCTCCCTCCCTCTCTCCCTCTCTCTCTCCATCCCTCCCTCCCTCCCTCCCTCTCTCTCCATCCCTCCCTCCCTCCCTCTCTCTCTCTCTCCCTCCCTCCCTCCCTCTCTCTCTCTCTCTCTCCATCCCTCCCTCCCTCCCTCCCTCTCTCTCCATCCCTCCCTCCCTCCCTCCCTCTCTCTCCATCCCTCCCTCCCTCCCTCTCTCTCTCTATCCCTCCCTCTCCCTCTCTCTCTCTCTTTCTCCCTCCCTCTCCCTCCCTCCCTCCCTCCCTCCCTCTCTCTCTCTCCCTCCCTCCCTCCCTCTCTCTCCCTCCATCTCTCCCTCCCTCCCTCCCTCTCTCTCTCCCTCTCCCTCTCTCTCCTTCTCCCTCTCTCTCTCTCTCTCTCTCTATCCCTCCCTCTCCCCCTCTCTCTCTCTTTCTCCCTCCCTCTCCCTCTCCCTCCCTCCCTCCCTCCCTCCCTCTCTCTCTCCCTCCCTCCCTCTCTCTCCCTCCATCCCTCCCTCCCTCCCTCTCTCTCCCTCCCTCCCTCCCTCCCTCCCTCCCTCCCTCTCTCTCCCTCCATCCCTCTCTCTCCCTCCCTCTCTCTCCCTCCCTCTCTCTCTCTCTATCCCTCTCTCCAGGTCAGCCCTCTCTGCTGGCTCCTGCCCCGTCCTCTAGCTGCGCTGCTGTATCTGCCCCTCCGTCGGGCTCCGCCATCTACCCCCCCACCAGCGTCACCCTGGCGACGGGGGTGGTTTCCGTGGCGACGGTGGCCCCGCCCTCCAGCGTGGTGTACACGGTGTCCGGCCCCTCTAGCTTGGGCCCCCACATCCTGCCCAAGCACACACACACCCCGCCGCCACCCCCGCCACACACACACACTCTCACGCACCACACACACACGCTGCCGCAGGCCGAGCGACACACACACCTCAGCCTGGACAGAGCGTCGGAGTCCTACCCCCTGCAGGCCGACAGGCTGGCTGACCCCCACCCCCCCCAGGGTGACCGCTCCTCTCTGCCCCCCCCCTCCGGCAAGACTCCGGCCAGCTCGCCCGCGCCCCCCGCTGGTCCCACAACGCCACTGCGGCCCCCCAGCCCCCCTGCCCCCACACACACAGGTGAGAGGAGTGCTTAAGTGTGTGTGTGTGTGTGTGTGTGTGTGTGTTTGTGTGTGAGTGTGTGTTTGTGTAGGTATCAAATGAGAGAGAGAGAGAGTGTGTGTGTTTGTGTAGGTATCAAATGAGAGAGTGTGTGTGTGTGTGTGTGTGTGTGTGTGTGTGTGTGTGTGTGAGTGTGTGTTTGTGTAGGTATCAAATGAGAGAGAGAGAGAGTGTGTGTTTGTGTAAGTGTCGTGTGTGAGGGAGAAAGTGGGGAACACCATATGGGAGTGTGTGTATGAGTGAGTCTGTGTATGTGTGATTATTGTTTTTTTTCTCTCAGGCAGTGCATCGGGCACCCCTAAGTTGGCGTCTCACCCCGTGAGGACCCCTCAGAAGGTGAAGGCCACCGTAGCGTCCATCCCCGTCGGGAGTTACGAGGCCGGCAGCCGCGGGAGGGAACGAGAAAAAGAGCGGGAGAGAGAGAAGGAGCGAGAGAGAGAGAAGGAGAAAGAGAGGGAGAAGGAGAGAGAGAGGGAGAAAGAGCGAGAGAAGGACAGAGAGAAGGAGAGGGAGCGAGAGAGCGCCTCACGGTTCTCGTTTGAGATGGATCACCCTGCGGAATCAGGCAGCTCTCCGGCCAGACCGGCAGAGGAGGGGTCCTCAGAGCCGCACGGCACAGGCGATGCTCCAGCCACCTCAGGCCGGAAAGAGGCCCCCACCAAAGAGGTGAGAACACTGCCAGTGTGTGTGTCTGTGTGGATGTAGACGTGGATGTGTGTGTGTGAGAGTACTGTGAGAGTGTGAGTGATGTGTCAGGTGGTGGTAGTGTAGTGGCTAAGGAGCTTGGCTAGCATGCTAGCATGTTTGGGTTCATTTTCTGGCTTCCAACGTTGTTAGTTACTTTGTAATATAGTTGACGTAATAAGTGGCTTTGGACAGCAGTTTCTACATGTAAATGCACGATATCTGGATTTGAGTAGAATTAGAAAGGGTTATTACATTCACACACACTGACTTACATTCTCTTTGTGTGTGTGTGTGTCCTGCAGGCTGGGTGGAAAGACTCGCATCCCTCGTCTCCCCTGCCACCCCCCCCTCAGGGGGAGAAAGATGCCCCCCCAGCCAAAAAGGTCAAGGCGCGACCCCCGCCCCTCAAACGCACCTTTGATTCTGTCGACAAGTGAGTATAACTTTAAAACGCACCTCTGACTCTGTCGACAAGTGAGTATAAGTTTAAAACGCACCTCTGACTCTGTCGACAAGTGAGTATAAGTTTAAAACGCACCTCTGACTGTCGACAAGTGAGTATAAGTTTAAAACGCACCTCTGACTCTGTCGACAAGTGAGTATTCACTCAAATCGCACCTCTGACTGTCGACAAGTGAGTATTCACTCAAATCGCACCTCTGACTCTGTCGACAAGTGAGTATAAGTTTAAAACGCACCTCTGACTCTGTCGACAAGTGAGTATAAGTTTAAAACGCACCTCTGACTCTGTCGACAAGTGAGTTTGAGCGAGCACAGAGGTGGTGGAATTGTTTGTTAGTCGCTGAGCAGTGATTGGTCACTGTAGGGTGAGTACAAGCTTGTTTCCACACGCACAGAGTTAATGGCCGTTCACACCAAGAATGATGAATATAGCGATAACTATAAACAAATATCGCTGTTGTTAATATGAATGACGATGTTCACGTGAAATTATAACGATACGATAACCACATGAAGAACAATATTGTTGGGGATCACTTTTAGACCGATTTTGAGAAAGTTGAAAAGCTAACAGTTAATCAGAACCCATCACGATTTAGCCATCACATTCATCAACAAGAGAATAGACTTTTCTTATTGTTGGTCAGTGTGAACACTTTTATCGTTATCGTTATCGTTATCGTTATCGTTATCGTTATCGTTATCGTTCTTGGTGTGAATGCCGCTTTATGCAGAGGCACACTGACAAGCACGAGCACAAGTGCTCAGACCAAGAGGTGGTGGAATTGTTTTGCGGAATTGTTTTGTTTGTTTGTTTGTTGGTTGGTTGCTGATCTGTGATTGGTCACTGCAGGGTTCTGTCGGAGGTGTACTTCGAGGAGCGGTTCGCCGAGCTGCCAGAGTTCCGTCCAGACGAGGTTCTGCCGTCGCCAACGTTACAGAGCTTGGCCACCTCCCCCCGCGCCATCCTGGGCAGCTACCGCCGCAAGCGCAAGAACTCCACCGGTGAGCCCGCCTCCGCCGCACACTGGAATAGAATAGAATAGAATATATACTTTTTTGATCCCGCGAGGGAAATTCAGTTCTCTGCATTTAACCCAATTTAACCGAATTAGTGAACACACACAGCGAGGTGAATCACACACTAACCCAGAGCAGTGAGCTGCCTGCCCAGCCAGCGGCGCTCGGGGAGCAGTGAGGGGTTAGGTAGCCTGGCACGCCCTCCCAGTGACGCAACGCCTTCAGGCTTTTGCTGCTGGTCTGGTCAACTGCTCATTGAGAAGGATTTCTGAGTTCCCGAAATCTGCGGAACTGCCCCCTTTGGTCGAGAACCAATCAACTTTGAGCAGCTCCAACGGCTCTGGGTAGAGGCGTGTTCAAGGCAGCGTTAAGAGTGTTGTTATTGGTTTAAACTCGGCAATCCGCTTTCTGACATCTACCAGTAGCAAACCGAGGCACTTAAAGGAGGCGGGTCAACCTGCGCTGGCAAGAAACCGTGATAGCACAGGCTGTTGGTCAGACTAAAGTCTCGCAGAGCCTTTGAAAGTCGATGGTAATCAGGCTAGGGGTTAGGTGCCTTGCTCAAGGGCACTTCAGCCGTGGTGGATTGGTCGGGGATCGAACCGGCAACCCTCCGGTTACAAGCCCGATGCGCTAACCAGTACACCACAGCTGCCTCCTCCGCACACTGCCACCTCGGATGGCCAATCAGAAAGCATACTGGCACCTGGGATGGCCAATCAGAAAGCATACCTAACCTGGGATGGCCAATCAGAAAGCATACCTAACCTGTGATGGCCAATCAGAAAACATACCTAACCTGGGATGGCCAATCAGAAAGCATACCTAACCTGTGATGGCCAATCAGAAAGCATACTGGCACCTGGGATGGCCAATCAGAAAGCATACCTAACCTGTGATGGCCAATCAGAAAGCATACTGGCACCTGGGATGGCCAATCAGAAAGCATACTGGCACCTGGGATGGCCAATCAGAAATCATACCTAACCTGGGATGGCCAATCAGAAAGCATACCTAACCTGTGATGGCCAATCAGAAAGCATACCTAACCTGTGATGGCCAATCAGAAATCATACCTAACCTGTGATGGCCAATCAGAAAGCATACCTAAGCTGTGATGGCCAATCAGAAAGCATACCTAACCTGTGATGGCCAATCAGAAAGCATACCTAACCTGTGATGGCCAATCAGAAAGCATACCTAACCTGTGATGGCCAATCAGAAATCGAAATCATACCTAACCTGTGATGGCCAATCAGAAAGCATACCTAAGCTGTGATGGATAATGATAGTGAAGTGGATTGGTTGTGAATTGGGACTGTGGGTGGTGTGGAAGTGGATTGTCAGTGTGCGTATGGGGGGGATCTGGATTCATCTGACATGGTTTCTCTGTGTACTTTTGCCATTGTGTGTGTGTGTGTGTGTGTGTGTGTGTGTGTAGATCTGGATTCGTCCACGGAGGATCCGGTTTCTCCGAAGCGGAAGAGTCGTCGACGTTCCAGCTGCAGCTCTGAACCAAACACTCCCAAGAGCGCAGCCAAGTGTGAGGGGGACATCTTCACCTTCGAGAGGCCAGGTGTGTGTAGCCATATGATGTGTGTGTGAGAGGCCAGGTGTGTGTAGCGATATGATGTGTGTATTAGAGGCCAGGTGTGTGTAGCGATATGATGTGTGTGTGAGAGGCCAGGTGTGTGTAGCGATATGATGTGTGTATGAGAGGCCAGGTGTGTGTAGCGATATGATGTGTGTATGAGAGGCCAGGTGTGTGTAGCGATATGATGTGTGTAGCGATATGATGTGTGTATTAGAGGCCAGGTGTGTGTAGCCATATGATGTGTGTATGAGAGGCCAGGTGTGTGTAGCGATATGATGTGTGTATGAGAGGCCAGGTGTGTGTAGCGATATGATGTGTGTATGAGAGGCCAGGTGTGTGTAGCGATATGATGTGTGTATTAGAGGCCAGGTGTGTGTAGCGATATGATGTGTGTATTAGAGGCCAGGTGTGTGTAGCGATATGATGTGTGTATTAGAGGCCAAGCGTGTGTGTATGAGAGGCCAGGTGTGTGTTGTTGCGATATGATGTGTGTATTAGAGGCCAGGTGTGTGTAGCCATATGATGATGAAAACTCAAGAAAAGAATCATATCCATGTAGGACAGGTGTGAAAAATAGTCCAAATCCTCTCTTCTCTCCTCCCCAACTCTCCTCTCATCTTCTCTTCTCTCTTCTCTCCCTCTCCTCTCATCCTCTCTTCTCTTCTCCCCAACTCTCCTCTCATCTTCTCTTCTCTCTCTCTCTCTCCTCTCATCCTCTCTTCTCTTCTCCCCAACTCTCCTCTCATCTTCTCTTCTCTCTTCTCTCCCTCTCCTCTCATCCTCTCTTTTCTCCTCCCCAACTCTCCTCTCATCTTCTCTTCTCTCTTCTCTCCCTCTCCTCTCATCCTCTCTTCTCTTCTCCCCAACTCTCCTCTCATCTTCTCTTCTCTCTTCTCTTCTCCTTTCCTCTCCTGTGCGTGCGTGCGTGCGTGCTTGCGTGTGTGTGTGTGTGTGTGTGTGTGTGTGTGTAGCTGCGGAGGGGGAGGATCTGCTGGCGGAGCTGGAGTTTGAGAAGGTTCCGTACTCTTCTCTGCGGCGCACTCTGGACCAGCGCCGGGCCCTCGTCATGCAGCTCTTCCAGGAGCACGGATTCTTCCCCTCCGGTAACCTCTCACCTCTCACCTTTCACCTTTAACACTTGGAGTGCTAACGGTTCTAGGGTTGTACACCGCACTCTCCAAAGCCAAGGTGCCAGAAAAACGTCTGTAATATAGGAAAAAAGTCTCTGCACACTTGGATCCATGCAAAAAAGTGTCTTTACTTATACCAAGCTTTCGGTACTTAGACCTTCATCAGGGCCCTAAGTAAAGACACTTTTTTGCATGGATCCAAGTGTGCAGAGACTTTTTTCCTACACTTGGAGTGCTAAAAACGCAATATATACAATTATTAATTATATAAACAATATTTTTTTTTTCTTTTAATTACAAAAATAGACACACACTCTTTACACACTTTATGTGCGATTTTGGGAACTCTATGATAAATAGAACTGAAATAGATGACGATAAAAAAAAAAAACGCACATTTTACGAAACTCAGCTTTTGATGGTTGCCACTTTGGATTGAATCAGTGGCACATGCAGGTCAGGTCAAAAGCAGGCCATTTTCATGGGTTCACCACTAGGGGGCAGTCTCGCCAGCTCACCACTAGGGGGCAGTCTCGCCAGCTCACCACTAGGGGGCAGTCTCGCCAGGTCACCACTAGGGGGCAGTCTCGCCAGGTCACCACTAGGGGGCAGTCTCGCCAGGTCACCACTAGGGGGCAGTCTCGCCAGGTCACCACTAGGGGGCAGTCTCGCCAGCTCACCACTAGGGGGCAGTCTCGCCAGCTCACCACTAGGGGGCAGTCTCGCCAGGTCACCACTAGGGGGCAGTCTCGCCAGCTCACCACTAGGGGGCAGTCTCGCCAGGTCATCACTAGGGGGCAGTCTCACTAGGGGGCAGTCTCACTAGGGGGCAGTCTCGCCAGCTCATCACTAGGGGGCAGTCTCGCCAGGTCACCACTAGGGGGCAGTCTCACTAGGGGGCAGTCTCGCCAGCTCATCACTAGGGGGCAGTCTCGCCAGGTCACCACTAGGGGGCAGTCTCACTAGGGGGCAGTCTCGCCAGCTCATCACTAGGGGGCAGTCTCGCCAGGTCACCACTAGGGGGCAGTCTCACTAGGGGGCAGTCTCGCCAGCTCACCACTAGGGGGCAGTCTCGCCAGCTCACCACTAGGGGGCAGTCTCGCCAGGTCACCACTAGGGGGCAGTCTCGCCAGGTCTCGCTAGGGGGCAGTCTCGCCAGCTCACCACTAGGGGGCAGTCTCGCCAGGTCATCACTTGGTCACTTCCCTGAACTTTACAGGCAGCACTTCATATGTCATGAAAGACACGATATCCCATTGGGGATCAATAAAGTATCTATCTATCTATCTATCTATCTATCTATCTATCTATCTATCTATCTATTATATCCCTTTCTTGAAAACAAACAGGGATTTTGATGAAAAGACACGATATCCCTTTCTTGAAAACAAACAGGGATTTTGATGAAAACTAGCTACTGTTTAGCATGGGAGTTCTCAGGAACAGAGGCAGAAATAAACTGTTTTTAGCCACTGAGAGCTTAGAGTCTCACCTTTCAAACGAGCCATAGTATAGTGTAAGTCTCTATCTATGCCATAGTATAGTGTAAGTCTCTATAGCGATGCCATAGTATAGTGTAAGTCTCTATAGCTATGCCATAGAATAGTGTAAGTCTCTATAGCTATGCCATAGTATAGTGTAAGTCTCTATGCCATAGAATAGTGTAAGTCTCTATAGCTATAGAATAGTGTAAGTCTCTATGCCATAGAATAGTGTAAGTCTCTATAGCTATCCACCTCTTTCCTCAACCCGGAAATATGTATCGTTGCGATGGTTACGATACTGTTTTCAACTTCCGTTCATTCTGTTAACATGTGCGTTCTCCATAGCAAACTAGGTTATGCCTCAACTTAGATTTCGTTCGAAATGTTGACAATTCTGCCCTCAGCATGTATATACTGCATCACATATAACCGATATAAAATATAAAAGTTGACTTTTATATGCGTTATGATATGTTAAGCACCGTAAACCGTCACGTTAAAACAGATACAATGCAGCTTCGCCGGAAATAGAAAACCGTCTCGATGTCATGGCGACCCCCATTGTTGGCTGCGGAATATCGTGGATAGAATAGTGTAAGTCTCTATAGCTATAGAATAGTGTAAGTCTCTATAGCTATAGAATAGTGTAAGTCTCTATAGCTATAGAATAGTGTAAGTCTCTATAGCTATAGAATAGTGTAAGTCTCTATAGCTATAGAATAGTGTAAGTCTCTATAGCTATAGAATAGTGTAAGTCTCTATAGCTATAGAATAGTGTAAGTCTCTATAGCTATAGTATAGAATAGTGTAAGTCTCTATAGCTATAGTATAGAATAGTGTAAGTCTCTATAGCTATGCCATAGTATAGTGTAAGTCTCTATAGCTATGCCATAGTAATAGTGTAAGTCTCTATAGCTATGCCATAGCATAGTGTAAGTCTCTATAGCGATGCCATAGAATACGCTGTGGCTCTGCACAAATCGGCAACAGTGATGTAGATCGCTGCCCTCTGAGTGGCGCACTGTTTGTGGAAGCTTTGTCCTCTTGTCCTTCTCTCTCTTGTGCAGAGTCAAGTAATGTTCTCTCTCTTCCATTTCTGTGTGTGTGTGTGTGTGTGTGTGTGTTTGTATTGTGCTTGTGTATGTCTTTGTATGGTACATGCATGTGTGTGTTGTGTGTGTATGGTACATGCATGTGTGTGTTGTGTGTGTATGGTACATGCATGTGTGTGTTGTGTGTGTATGGAACATGCTTGTGTGTGTTGTGTGTGTATTGTACGTGCGTGTGCGTGTGTGTGTGTATTGTACGTGCGTGTGCGTGTGTGTGTGTATTGTACATGTGTGCGTGTGTGTGTGTGTGTGTGTGTGTGTGTGTGTGTGTGTGTGTGTGTGTGTGTATTGTACGTGTGTGTGTGTGTGTGTGTGTGTGTGTGTGTGTGTGTGTGTGTGTGTGTGTGTGTGTGTGTGTGTGTGTGTGTGTGTTGTACGTGTGTGTGTGTGTGTGTGTGTGTGTGTGTGTGTGTGTGTGTGTGTGTGTGTGTATTGTACGTGTGTGTGTGTGTGTGTGTGTGTGTATTGTGTGTGTATTGTGTGTGTGTGTGTGAGTGTGTGTGTGTGTGTGTGTGTGTGTGTGTGTGTGTGTGTGTGTGTGTGTGTGTGTGTGTGTGTGTGTGTGTGTGTGTAGCCCAGGCCACGGCGGCGTTCCAGGGCCGCTACTCGGACATCTTCCCGACTAAAGTGTGTCTGCAGCTGAAGATCCGGGAGGTGCGGCAGAAGATCATGCAGACGGCCACACCCACCGAGACCATTGGCCAGCTCTCCTCCGACCCCGCCTCCCAGCCCGGCCCCTCGGGCATGCAGGCCAATGAGGGCGCAGCAGGGGCGGAGCTTCTGTCTGAGCAGGAACAGGAACAGGAAGAGGAGGAGTCACGGGCGGCGGCTGAGGCGCAGGACGCTACCAGATGAGTTTGATGGACACGCCGACCGCCCAATCAGCAGCCTCTCTTCATCCAGCCCCCTAAGAGGGGCGGGGCCAATGTGTCTAGGGCTTCTCCCCCTTCGACCAACCAGAGTGTCGCACCTGTCACATGCAGATGTATGACACACACCTACACACACACACACACCCACACACACACACACCTGTCACATGCAGATGTATGACACACACACCTACACACACACACACACACACACACACACCTGTCACATGCAGATGTATGACACACACCTACACACACACACACACACACACACACACACACCTGTCACATGCAGATGTATGACACACACCTACACACACACACACACCTGTACATACATATATATATACACACACACACACAGACCTGTACACATACATACACACACACACACACACACACACACACGCATACACACACATGTACACACATATACACACCTACCCACACAACACAACACACACACACACGCATACACACACTTGCACACACATATACACACCTACCCACACAACACACACATAACAGCCCAGTTGTCTATACCTGTGTATGGGTGGTGTAGGCGATGGAAACACACACACTTGAATTGAACTAGTACACTGTTACTGTTACTTTACATCAAGCTTCCAGAATTGCCAGTGGACATTGACGGACAGTGGGACTGACCAGTGAAAATTCGCCATACGGACAGAGCCCTCCTCCCGTGGCTGCTAGATCATCACGGATTGGCTGCTGCATTTATTTAAGAAGCCAACCAATACTGCTGCTTTAAACAATCAAAAGACGTTTTGTAATTGGTCCAATGTTGGCCGGGGGGAGGGGCTTTGACTTATGCTGGTGATGGGATTGGCTCATGAGCTCTGCCGGATCCATGAGGGGCTGGGCCCCCATTGGCTGAGCCGAGTGCCAAGGGGCGGAGCGTTTGGAAGGTTTACCTTGTTTTTCTTCTGTTTGTTTTTATCTCGTTGTTTGTTTATTGTTTTCTTCTCACTCTCTGTTGTCATGGCGACACGAGATGTGTGCACTGAAGCGTTGGAGTGTTCTGCCGTCACCTTGGCAACTCCAAAGCAACATGTCCATTCCAGTGTTGTTGCCATGGAAACCTACAGCCAGAGCGGTCCCCTTTAGTGATTGGCTGAAACTCCATCCATGAAGGAAGGGGGCGGAGAGAGGGCGGAGCAAGGCCAGGCCTGCTCTGATTGGTCAGATTTGTATGATTATGTTTTTATAAGCCGCAGGGCTCCTGTACCTTTTTTATTTGAGTTGAAAACTGAAGAAGTCCGTCGTCGTGTTTTTAAAGCGCTTGATCTGTGTGACCCCTGACCTTTGCGTCTGTAGGTTAATTGCTCTCTCCTCCCCACACACTCACCTACCTGCCCCCCCCCCCCCCCCCCCACACACACACCTCTGCCTTCATTGTTTTCATCTCTTTTGTTTCTATCCACCCCCCCATCAAATTCCATCTTCCACTTCAAAGGACCAGAGCAAGAAATAGCGGCCCCCCTCCCCCCCCCCCCTTTGTTCCTGTGTTCACCACCTCCTCTCCTTTTTCTCTCTTCCTCTTCTCCTAGGTGTACTCTCTCTCTCTCTCTCTCTCTCTCCCTCCCCTGGGCTGTAGTGTACAGTCTTGTTGCCATGGGAGACGTGGTGGTTCTGTTGCCATGGGAGACATGGTGGTTCTGTTGTATATACTTCCTGTAGAGCCCAGAGACTCGTGTGTGTGTGTGTGTGTGTGTGTGTGGAGGGACAACCGAACGCTTTGTTGAATATTAAAAGTGACCATTGGCGCCCTTGCAGCTGTAAACTGGAGGTTTAAGTAATAAATAAATATGAATATTCATGAATAAATATGAATATTAATAAATAAATATAAATGACTATTAACTCTTTTGTGTTACTCTTTGTTTTACCAGTAAAGTATGCAAGACAGACGTTTCTATCAGTAACTGCTACATTTGTATCTGTATCTTTCAGTATACAAATAAATTAGACGTTCCAGTCAATCACTTCAGTGGTGTGTTTCTTTCTCTACCTGTCCTGTGTGTGTGTGTGTGTGTGTGTGTGTGTGTGTGTGTGTGTGTGTGTGTGTGTGTGTGTGTGTGTGTGTGTGTGTGTGTGTGTGTGTGTGTGTGTGGGGCTTAAAGTATTCCTGCACCGCTCCAGACCTCTGGCGTGATTTCTCAAAAAAAATAATTTGCTGAAAAAAAAAAAAAACAGCCTGACCAGCTTAAGGTGGTTTGCTGCTTGACCAGTTAGACCAGCAAAATTCTTGAAAACAAACCTTCAGCTGGTTTACCCAGCAGCCTGTCAAGCTTGACAAAGATGGTCAAGCTGGTTTTCTAGAATAACCAACATAAGCTGGCGTGGCCAGTAAAAAACAGCAATGTAGACCAGCAACACCAACTAAAATGACCAGCTTAAGGTGGTATGACAATCAAAACCAGCTGAATTACCATCATAAGCTGGGTAAACCAGCTGAAGGTATATTTTCGCTGGTCTAGCTGGTTAACCATCATAGGGTGGTCAAATAAGCTGGTTAACAAGCTGGTCAACTAGCAAACCACCTTTAGCTAGTTTTTTTCAGCAGGGATACCCATCAACCCTCCCGTTTGTACGGGTTTCCCACATATTTGAACATTTTTCCTACTGTCTTCCCGTTTTAATTCTTTCCCCTTAAAATATCTCATATTTTGGTACTCGTGACATTAGCCCATCCGTCGGCCCTGTCAGTCTCTGTGCCGCTGCCCTGTTGCTACCCTGTTGCTACCCCTTTGCCCTTCCAGTGAAACAGATGTTTTTAAAGCATTGTTTTGCTTGCTTGAAGGCAACCAGAGTGATGTTGGCCTTTTTAGACAGCAGCATGGTTGCTGTGCGAGCACGATGTGATGCCAATCAAAGCCGATTAAGCGAAGTCACGCTAGTGCTGTAGCCTCACAACTCGTTTAGTTCATGCAGCAGTTTTGAAGTCTGAATTATTGCTGTCAGCAGAGGGAAAGTAACAGATTGATGAATGTGAGTGAAATTAACCTAATTTCCAATGCTCAGTGTTGACAGCTATTGTGTATCTTTGTGTGTGTGTGCGCGCGCAGTCTGTGAGTGAGTGCACATTTAAAGGGTGACTATCTGGTGTGTGTGTGTGTGTGATAACTGAAAGAAATGACAAACACTCAAAACACACACAAACACACACCAGGTAAACACTCACTCACACACTCACGCCACCCTGCTGAAAATACCAGCCTGACCAGCTAAAGGTGGTTTGCTAGTTGACCAGCTTGTTAACCAGCTTATTTGACCACCCTATGATAGTTAACCAGCTAGACCAGCAAACTCTCGCGAAAACATATCTTCAGCTGGTTTACCCGGCTTACGATGGTAATTCAGCTGGTTTTGATTGTCGTACCACCTTAAGCTGGTCATTTTAGTTGGTGTTGCTGGTCTACATGTTGGTCATTCTAGCAAACCAGCTTGGCCATCTTACACCAGCTGTATCCCACATGACAGGCTGGTCACCAGCATGACCATCTTAAACCAGCTGTATCCCAAACGAGAGGCTGGTCACACCAGCACAACCAGCTTTCTCAGATGGTCACGCCAGCATGTCTAGCTGGTGGCCTAACCAGCTACAACCAGCAAAGACCAGCAATAGCTGGAAGAAAACCAACAAAGACCAGCTAAAACCAGCTACTACCAGCATAAGCTGGTTTCTTGCTGTTTTTTTCAGTAGGGCAGGTAAACACTCATGACACACAGACACACTCACACACAAGGTAAAGGCAAACACTCAAGACACAGACATTAGCAAACTGCAGAGGCCATCTTTATTAACAAAAAACAAACGAGACAACAACACAACGAGGTCATATCCTCAACGAGGTCATATCCTCCCGCAGTCTGAAGAGTAAAAATGTTACAAACGAATCTTAAACTCGCACCAGACTCCAGTGCTGAACATCAGTCATTCAGGGGCCCAACAAACTAGCCCTGTGGGTGTGTGTGTGTGTGTGTGTGTGTGTGTGTGTGTGTGTGTGTGTTAGAGCAGCTGTAGTCCGTCCACAGTGATGGCGTCTACTCTGAGGCTGGACTCCAGGGCGTGTGTGTGTGTGCGTGTGTGTGTGTGTGTGTGTGTGTGTGTGTGTGTGTGTGTGTGTGTGTGTGTGTGTGTTAGAGCAGCTGTAGTCCGTCCACAGTGATGGCGTCTACTCCGAGGCTGGACTCCAGGGCGTGTGTGTGTGTGTGTGTGTGTGTGTGCGTGCGTGTGTGTGTGTGTGTGTGTGTGTGTGTGTGTGTGTGTGTGTTAGAGCAGCTGTAGTCCGTCCACGGTGATGGCGTCTACTCCGAGGCTGGACTCCAGGGCGTGTGTGTGTGTGTGTGTGTGTGTGTGCGTGCGTGTGTGTGTGTGTGTGTGTGTGTGTGTGTGTGTGTGTGTGTTAGAGCAGCTGTAGTCCGTCCACGGTGATGGCGTCTACTCCGAGGCTGGACTCCAGGGCGGTCTGGTAGATCTCCAGAGCCTCGGCCAGAGGAAGTGACGCTCCCTCACTCGTCTCGATTATAGCGATCGCCTCCCCAAACTCATTACACATGATAGTGGGGGTGCCCTGAGAGAGGGAGAGGGAGCGAGAGAGAGAGAGAGAGAGGAGGGAGGGAGGGAGGGAGGGAGGGAGAGAGGAGAGGGAGGGAGGAGAGGAGAGGGGAGGGAGAGGGATGGAGAGGGGAGAGAGAGAGAGAAGGAAGGGAGGAGAGGGAGAGAGGAGAGGAGAGGGGAGGAGAGGGAGAGAGGGAGGAGAAAATGGTGATATTGTTTGTTGATATTTGTGCGTGTCATCATATCAATGGCTACATTACCAAACACCTCCATTACCATCCTCTCTCTGTGGGTGTATGTGTCCATATGTGCGTGCATGTGTGTGTGTCCATGTGTGTGTGCGTGCATGTGTGTGTGTCCATGTGTGTGTGCGTGCATGTGTGTGTGTCCATGTGTGTGTGTGTCCATGTGTGTGTGCGTGTGTGTGTGCGTGCGTGTGTGTGTGTCCATGTGTGTGTGTGTGTGTGCATGTGTGTGTGTCCATGTGTGTGCGTGCATGTGTGTGCGTGCATGTGTGTGTGCGTGCATGTGTGAGTGTCCATGTGTGTGTGCATGCATGTGTGTGTGTCCATGTGTGTGTGTGCATGCA
>NC_084999.1:576167-606167 GCF_963854185.1 Sardina pilchardus | reverse complement strand
CAGACTGCTGCGCTGGGTGTGTGTGTGTGTGTGTGTGTTGATCTGTGAATGAGTGTGTGTGTGTGTGTGTGTGTGTGTGTGTGTGTGTGTGTTTTGATTTGGTTAAGACTTTGTGTGTGTGTGTGTGTGTGTGTGTGTGTGTGTGTGTGTGTGAGTTTTGATTTGGTTAAGACTTTGTGTGTGTGTGTGTGTGTGTGTGTGTGTAAAGGCCAGAGAGCCAAGTTCAGCGCGGAGTCTTGGTCGTCACGGAGACCGTGCTGTGCAGTGTGGACTGAGAGGACAACCTCACTGGGAATTCTGGGAACAAATGAAACATACACACACTTACTTCTCAATGAAAACACAACACACACACACACACACGGTGTGTCATGATTCTTCAAATCCTCGTTTCGATTTAATTATTGGTTTTAAAGTCATGATTCGATTCGATTTTCAAATCAATCTATTTTAAATACTACTATTATTGCCTACCTCATGTTATTTACTTCCTTTTCTTATTCTGTTTTGGGGGCTTTTATTTGGAAACTATTCCAACCACGAGATTGTAAGCAGAGGAAGCATTAAACACGGTTATACCCTTCGTTCGGCGAATGTCGAGTTCATAGCTGCGGTCACTACTGCTGACCACCAGATGTCACTGTGTTGTCTTCGATGCTTTGATGCATCGGATCATTTGGCAATACAATTAGGAAGAAGCTTCAGAGGCTTCACAAGGCTTCGTTTGCCCATCACTACGTACAGATACTGCCACTACTGCCAACATTAGAGGCTTCACAAGGCTTCGTTTGCCCATCACTACAGATACTGCCACTACTGCCAACATTAGAGGCTTCACAAGGCTTCGTTTGCCCATCACTACAGATACTGCCACTACTGCCAACATTAGGGGGCCAAGCAGAGCGTTCAGGTTTAAGGAATTTGTTACGCCATATTTAATAACTGCTACGTCATGTTTAATAACTGCTACGTCATGTTTAATAACTGCTACACCATGTTTAATAACCGCTACGTCATGTTTAATAACTGCTACGTCATGTTTAATAACCGCTACGTCATGTTTAATAACTGCTACGTCATGTTTAATAACTGCTACGCCATATTTAATAACTGCTACGTCATGTTTAATAACCGCTACGTCATGTTTAATAACTGCTACGTCATGTTTAATAACCGCTACGTCATGTTTAATAACTGCTACACCATATTTAATAACCGCTACGTCATGTTTAATAACCGCTACATCATGTTTAATAACTGCTACGTCATGTTTAATAACCGCTACGTCATGTTTAATAACTGCTACGTCATGTTTAATAACCGCTACGTCATGTTCTATGATGATCTCCCCTCCTGTTTGTCAGCTTTGTGTTGCTACAAATGATTCTGAATATTTAAATTCCATCTAAAAAGATATGAAGATCATCTGCCACAAATTCAATATCGGATTGAATTGTGAAAAGAATAGCCTGTGGAACCAAAAAGCTTATGCTAAAACACAATTTAGTGGCTGCATCAATCTTGGCCTTGGGACCTACAGTAAGTTATCACCAAAAACGTCTAGCGCCAGCACAATCTAGCGCCCCTGTATTGGGAGCACAATCTAGTGCCCTATATGTGGAGAGTACCGCCAACTGTGTTTGGAATGTTCAGAGCAGTTCTGCCAAGGATTGGTTCAGAGGTGGTCACGTGTTTTATGGACGCCATTTTTACTACCAAAAGCACTTTTGACTAGAATGCTTTCTAATGCTTTCAGATGGCAGTGTTTGAGTATCGTTGGCATTAAGTCTTAATATCTTCACCATACAGCGACCCATTTTCTCACTGGAAACTTTTCTGATAACGTTAACATTATAACGTTTACGTCATAAGCATTTTTAGTGATAAGACTTGTTAAGACATTTGCAGCACGGATTTTGTTTCTAACTACCCGGAGAGATGCCACTTCTGGAGGAGCAGCGAATACATCATACATCGTTCGTCTTAACCTTGTCTAAAAGGAAAACGGTTGGAACAACTCTGGTAAATAAGGTTTTTCATCTCATACTGTTATCATTTATGGTCTTAATTTCCTTGCATTTTTGCGTTTTTGAAGCACTAAAGTGGCTATTAAGACAAGCAGCCAGTACGTAGTGTTGTGTCGTGTGTGTTAATAATAGTGCTACAGCTGCTTAGCAGGTAACATAGCGATCTGTAATCATTGATAAACTTGTTAGTTTTGCATTTTCTTTCTTGTCGAGCAAAATAAGACAACGTTTTGTTTGCCTATTTTAAGAATGTCCTCCTGCTTGACTGAAATAGCTGGTCGGATAATTGCAGTTTGCAAGTTAGCTAGTCTTTCTATCAACGTTGTTAGAAACTTTACCAGTAGCCTAGGCACAGTATTGTCCAAATAAATCTGTTGAAATACACAGCATAGTTTGAAGATATGGTTTGCTAGCTATCTGTCAAACTTGGTAGGTGGTGTGCTAATCACGAATTATTAAGTGGTGTCAATACAGACTTCAGCTCTACACTGGTTGTGTAGGCTATACTTCAATCTGTCAGCCCTCTAGTGAGTGTGCCATGCTTTATTGAATCATGGTTTAAGGTGATGAATTATGTCTGTATTATATCATAGTAAATAATATGCTCCCTCTTTGTCTTTTTCATTATTTTAGATGAAGGTAGAGAAGAGTCAGTGGCTGGTGAAGTAAGAGGGATACAGCTGTCTGCTGATTCAAGGTCCCTGCCCCGTCGCCTCAACATCCTCAAGATCCTGTAGGCTACTGCTGCTGCTCCTTGCTTCAGCACCTTTCCCCTGATGCCTGACACCCCTCATCACCAAATCAGCCCAGTCAACATGGACCCAACATGGACCCAAGTCTCCACCACAGTGTGCACAATACACTATACACAGACAGGGTATGTGATCGGTGTCAATATTGCATTCAGACAAATTGAAATTCCTTCCAAAGAACAAGTGCTTTCCTCAGCTGGATCAATTTAAGTCAAGATAAACAACAGCTTCCTTTCTTCATCGTGTTCTACCATTAACATTATTATGTTTATATTTTTGGTTAATTAAGGCACTTAGTTGCAGTTTCTCAGGTACACTTTGCTATGATGTCATTAGTAAAATTATTAGGAGGATGTAGCGTGTGTGGTGTTAAATGGTACTGCCTTGTATTATCCAAGTCTGAGGCTGAGAGAGGAGATTCACGGTCTGCTCCCTTTGTGTCCCATGTTTTGTGGGTGTGTGTGAGAGAGTGCGCGACAGATAACGAGTGTGGTGTAGAAGCATACACATTTAATGACAACCTGTGCACATTTCAGATTTTTTAGAAGAGCAGTCCTTACTACAGTGGTAGAAATAGTGGTATTTTTATGTACATCTACCCATTTAATGACAAGAGTTTCATTATTTTACATGCAGGACGAGAACAAAGGTACAATTGGTCTGAGGGGAGGACACCGCAGACAGCTGATCAACTCCATGTCATCTAATCAGGCCATGTAAAGGACCATGAAGGGATGGACTTGGTGGAGGACAACAATGTGACACCCGAAAAGAGTACATGGAGATCTCTCATCCTCATCCCTCATGCTTATATTGCATTTCATATAGGCCTAGATTCTGATGGTCTTGTAAATGTTTGTTACACAAGTCAGAAATTGTTGTCTTTGATTATTTAATTTGATTATAATAAATGGAAATATATTTTATTGAAAAATATTTTTGAAAACCTAGCAAGTTTGTGTGTTTTAGTATCAGAATGAGCTTGTATTGACCAAGTATATCTACAAGGAATTTGACTGGCATTAGCTGTTGGAACAATTAGACATACAGTAGTATGCAGTCAGAAGATGCATACTATAGAGCACCACAATATAAGGCACCTACCAATAGATTGAGTGATGGCAGTGGGAAAAATGTGATTATTGTCTGGCAGGTTTTGTGCATAAGGGTAAGTTATTATTTAACGGAAAAGTTTGAGGTCAAACTAATGGTGACCTCCATGTAGCTTTTGTAATAATAATAACTTTATATAATAGCCTAACTTTATGATAATAATATATTTTTTAAATAACATGTGTTCAATTAAAACTATTTTCTTTTACTGTCCCAGAGTCTATTGAAACAACATACTTATTGATAAAAAAGAAAATAAATAGCATATTTTAGTCTTGCCTCATAGGCCGCGAGCTAGATAGGCCTACCGTGCACCCCCCCCACCTCCCAACAAAACCATACTTTTTTGAAAGGTCTGGGTGTGAAGAATATGAATCTGAATGTTAACATTGAAAATTTTGGGATGCACTACCTGTTTTAGCCCTATGAATAGGGAAACCCTAAAAACCGATTATAAGCGATTCTAACACATCAAGATGGTCCTAGTCAATCAGAACAGCTTTTAAGTGACCTATTACACACTCAAACTTCACATATGAAGACTTAGGTCAAATGTCTACCATGCTGCTTATTGGTAGGTGTCTTAAATTAACATAGGTAAAGCCTTATATTGATATAATGAGCCTATTTCATGTATAGGCCACAAAGTAGATACGACTACCATACACCGCCTACCCCCTTTTCTAACAAAATCATGCTTTTGTGAAAGGTTTGGATGTGTAAAATATGAATATGAATGTTAACATTGAACATTTTGGGTTGCACTACCTGTTTTAGCCCTATGAATAGGGAAACCCTAAAAACCGATTATAAGCGATTCTAACACATCAAGATGGTCCTAGTCAATCAGAACAGCTTTTAAGTGACCTATTACACACTCAAACTTCACATATGAAGACGTAGGTCAAATATCTACCATGCTGATTATTGGTAGGTGTCTTAAATTAACATAGGTAAATCCTTATATTGATATAATGAGCCCATTTCATGTATAGGCCACAAAGTAGATAGACCTTCCATACACCCCCCAAACCCCCTTTCTAACAAAACCATGTTTTTTTTAAAGGTTTGGATGTGTAACATATGAAACTGAATGTTAACATTGAACATTTTGGGTTGTACTACCTGTTTTAGCCCTGTGAATTGGGAAACCCGAAAAACAATTTCAAGCGCTTTTAACACAAAGATTATCCTAGTCAATCAGAACAGCTTTTAGATGACCTATTACACACTCAAACTTCACATAATGAAGACTTAAGTAAAATATCTACCATGCTGCATATTGGTAGGTGTCTAAAATTAACATAGCTATGGCCTTATATTGATATAGGGAGCTAATTGTATAGGCCACAACCTAGATACGCCTCACATACACCCCCAACCCCCTCTCCTAATAAAATCCTGCTTTTTAGAAAAGTTTCAGTCTGTGATGAATCTGAATGTTAACATTGAACATTTTGGGTTGCACTATTTGTTTTCACCCTCTGAATAGGGGGAAAAAAAACTATTTTAAGCGATTTTAACAGAGGTTGTCCTAGTCAATCAGAACAGCTTTTAGATGATCCATTACACACTCAAATTTCACATGATGACTAAGGTTAAAGAACACCCTATACTGCTTCTTGGTAAGTGACTACATTTAATATAGTTAAGGCCTTGGGCCCTATTTTCATGATGCAAAACTTGGCAGAAAGCGTGTAATAATAACAACGCAAAGCTTATTCCTATCGTAGAGTTTTTCGCCATGCGCTTCTCTTTTATTGAGCAATGTGCCAAGGGGTGTGGGAATTAATGACTTAAGAACGGGTCTGGCACATTATCGAAGAATCATTCTCTTACATTAACTAAAACGCATTGCACTACTGACCAAGAGAAACCTGGTCAGAAATCAGTGGCGAGTGGTTATTATTTTAAGAGTGCATTATCAACAATGATACGGGCGCTGTTTGTTAAGTTGCGCTGCTTGCTCTTAAAGGGAATGACCGATGACACTCGCATTAGTTTAAAGGATGTTTTGCCCGAAACACACCCATTACTGATTAAGAAACATAGGAATGCCTTGTTGTGCCATTCGTTATCCATTTGATAACGAAAACACTCCCAATGTGGACAGGACAGCCTACTAAATTTAAATAAACTTTAAATAAGTGATCATGAAGTGTTGTAATACAGCCCCTTACTGTATGTTGATTTCATGAGCCCATTTCCTACCCAGCATGCACATACACACACAATGACTATACAAGAACTATGTACATACAGCATGGAAAAGAACTATACAGCATGCACACACAAAAATATGCAATACAGCATGCATACAGTCACACAATAACTACACTGAACAAAATTATAAACACACCACTTTCACAACATTTCTCTCAAATATTGTTCACAACTCTGTGTTAGTGAGCACTTCTTCTTTACCAATATAATCCATCCACCTCACAGGTGTGGCATATCAAGATGTTGATTAGACAACATGATTATTGCACAGGTGTGCCTAAGCCTGGCTACAATGAAAGGCCACTCTAAAATATGCAGTTTCACTGTATTGTCTTCACATACAGTGATTTTGCCTTTTGACACCGATGTTCTAGGCATGTCAATAATTCCTTTGCATAGAGTTGATCAGGTTGTTGATTGTGGCCTGTGGAATGTTGGTCCACTCCTCTTCAACTCCTCTTGCAAAGTTGCTGGATATTGGCAGGACCTGAAGCATGCTGTCGTATAGGCCGACCCAGAGCATCCCAAACATGCTCAATGGGGGTGACATGATTGGTGAGTATACTGGCCATGCAAGAACTGGGATGTTTTCAGCTTCCAGGAATTGTTTACAGATCCTTGCAACATGGGGCTGTGCATCATCATTCATGCTGCAACATGAGGTGATGGTGGTGGATGAGATGCTATGGATCGATGGCATCAATAAAATGTACCTATGTTCGTTGTCCATAACACACGTCTGCCCATCCCATAAAGCCATACATGCTGTCTGCCATCAGTCCTGTACAGTGAAAACCGGGATTCATCTGTGAAGAGAACACATCTCCAAAGTGCCAGACCCCTTTGAATGTGAGAATTTGCCCACTCCAGTCAGTTACGATGACAAACTGCAGTCAGGTTGAGACCCCAATAAGGACGACGAGCATGCAGATGAGCTTCCCTGACACGGCTTCTGACACTTTGTGCAGAACCGATTGTTGCAGCAGCTGTTCGGGGTGGTGGGTCTCAGATGATCTTGGAGGTGAAGATGCTAGATGTAGAGGTCCTGGGCTGTTGTCGTTACACATGGTCTACTGTTGTTGTGAGGCTGGTTGGATACAGTACTACCAAATTCTCTGAAATGCCTTTGAAGACGGCTTATGGTAGAGAAATGAGCATTCCTGCAGTCAGAGGGAGCAGCCAACTGTAGGCTCCCTTGAAGCTTGCAACATCTGTGGCATTGTGCTGTGTTATGGATCTACACATTTTAGAGTGATCTTTTATTGTGAGCCTGCCAGCCTAAGGCACACCTGACATCTTAATAGGCCACACCTATGAGGTGGATGGATTATATTGGCAAAAAGAAGTGCTCACTAGCACAGATTTATGAACAATATTTGAATGAAATAGGCCTTTTGTGTATAAAGTCTTGGCTCTTTGAGTTCAGCTCCTTATAAATGGGGGTATAAAACAAAAGTGTTACAATTATAAGTTTGTTCAGTGTAGTTACAGTGTCTGTGTACATGCTGTAGTTCGTGTGTGTGTGTGTGTGTGTGTGTGTGTGTGTGTGTGTGTGTGTGTGTGTGTGTGTGTGTGTGAGAAATGAGAATGCTTTATAGTTCTCTTGTATTAAGTTATTGTGCATTTGTGCCTACCATACACACCCCCAACCCCAAAGCAGAGGGATTGGGGGTGTATGGTAGGCGTATCTACAGTAGATTGTGGCCTATACATGAAATTAGCTCCCTATATCAATATAAGGCCTTAGCTATGTTAATTTTAGACACCTACCAATATGCAGCATGGTAGATATTTGACCTAAGTCTTCATATGTGAACTTTGGGTCTGTAACAGGTCATCTAAAAGCTGTTCTAATTGACTAGGACCATCTTGATGTGTAAGAATCGCTTATAATCGTTTTTTAGGGTTTTCCTATTCATAGGGCTAAAACAGGTAGTGCAACCCAAAATGTGTAATGTTAACATTCATGTTCATATTTTACACATCCAAACCTTTCACAAAAGCATGATTTTGTTAGAAAAGGGGGTAGGGGGTGTTTGGTAGTTGTATCTACTTTGTGGCATATACATGAAATGGGCTCATTATATCAATATAAGGCTTTGCCTATGTTAATTTAAGACACCTATCAATAAGCAGCATGATAGATATTTGACCTAAGTCTCCATATGTGAAGTTTGAGTGCGTAATAGGTCACTTAAAAGCTGTTCTGATTGACTAGGACCATCTTGATGTGTTAGAATCGCTTATAATCGGTTTTTAGGGTTTCCCTGTTCATAGGGCTAAAACAGATAGTGCAACCCAAAATGTTCAATGTTAACATTCATATTCATATTGTACACATCCAAACCTTTCACAAAAGCATGATTGTGTTAGAAAAGGGGGTAGGGGGTGTATGGTAGTCGTATCTACTTTGTGGCATATACATGAAATGGGCTCATTATATCAATATAAGGCTTTGCCTATGTTAATTTAAGACACCTACCAATAAGCAGCATGATAGATATTTGACATAAGTCTTCATATGTGAAGTTTGAGTGCGTAATAGGTCACTTAAAAGCTGTTCTGATTGACTAGGACCATCTTGATGTGTTAGAATCGCTTATAATCGGTTTTTAGGGTTTCCCTATTCATAGGGCTAAAACAGGTAGTGCAACCCAAAATGTTCAATGTTAACATTCATATTCATATTGTACACATCCAAACCTTTCACAAAAGCATGATTTTGTTAGAAAAGGGGGTAGGCGGTGTATGGTAGTCGAATCTACTTTGTGGCCTATACATGAAATGGGCTCATTATATCAATATAAGGCTTTGCCTATGTCAATTTAAGACACCTACCAAAAAGCAGCATGGTAAACATTTGACCTAAGTCTTCATATGTGAAGTTTGAATGTGTAATAGGTCACTTAAAAGCTGTTCTGATTGATAGGACCATCTTGATGTCTTAGAATCGCTTATAATCGGTTTTTAGGGTTACCCTATTCATAGGGCTAAAACAGGTAGTGCATCCCAAAATTTTCAATGTTAACATTCAGATTCATATTCTACACACCCAGACCTTTCAAAAAAGTATGGTTTTGTTGGGAGGTGGGGGGGGTGCACGGTAGGCCTATCTAGCTCGCGGCCTATCATGCACGGTCGAAATACATTGTATGCCTGAATCTGGAGGTCAGACGTCAAATCTAACAGTGATTCAAAGAGTTGCTGCAACATGTAGGGATTGCTGGCTTAAGTAAGGTAAGATGTTATTCATTGTGCCCTAAACAGGCTTATTTCACCAAAATGAAGCTTTCAGCTTTCTCTTACTGCTTTATTTCAAGTTGTTTCCTCAGACTAATATTTAACTGCTGTAAGAAATTGGATAAACGAAGTTCGCCTCGTAGGCGTTTTCAGAGCTAGCTGGCTCCAACTAGGCAACGTTTATCACTATTTATCTGGTCTTTGCTATTTTTTTCAAAATGTATAATGCAGCGTATTTGCAACAGCATTTACATCTTAATGAATAGTGATGCATATTATAACATTTATAGGCTTGTTTATGACGATGTTAAGCTATTTGTTTCAACATGTCATATTCGCCCTATTGACCATCATTGAGACGAACGTACGTGACGTCACTTCTGGTCGTAAAGATGGCGCCCATGATTTGAGTTGGCGATACTCTCCACATATAGGGCACTAGCACAATCTGCATTACAGCGCCCCTTGTGGTTAAATTACACATTTTGTGTGATTCCTCAAAATGGGCTCCTGCGTCCACATGCCATTGGCCCCTTCTCAACCCCTCTCTCCTGGATCCTCCAGGCTCGTTCCCACTGATCTATAAAGAACACTGAATAGACTATCCCATTGTTGCCGCCCAATCATTCTTTATCTAGATCAGTGAGAACGAGGACCGAGGGAGGAAGGGAGTATAGATACAATAGACCAATGAGAGAGGCCCAATTTCTGTAGATTTTTGATATCACAATTTCTTTGGTAACCTCACAGTAAATATCAATTGATTGTGAGAAGTAAGTGCCTTCACAAGTCAGTCAGCCAAACAGACAGCTCTTGGTCGTCTGTGTCCATGTTGGTGTGGACTGGACAGAATGCAAGGTATGTGAAAAATGTGTGGCCCTTCATAACTCCAAAAGGTATTGAAGGTATCTAATGAATGAAGAAATAAAACTGCAGAATTGCTGGATCCCAGACTAATATGATAAACGAACAGATGATGGTTACATTATGACTGCAACATAAACAGTTAAAAGTCGACTGGAGGCTGTTTTACAGATCAAAAAATATTTCATGACCAAATATTATCGGTGCACACTTGTCTTAATTGTCTCACGGTCGAGAATGCACATCATATGAATCAGTTACGGTTTCAAATTATGTCGGTAAGACGATCTGAGAATGCTCGCAAGGTCTCAGAAACTCCTCAGGCGTTTAAATCGTTTAATAGAATGACGACTGCCTCTGGTGTCGCATCGGTACAACGGGCGATAATTTATCACGGTGCGCTATAATGGTTATCAGGTGCTGTTGGAGGAGGCTTTTCGTTAACTGTACGTTAACTGCCTGTGTGGCGGGCGATCTGTTGGCGGCGCTATCTAATTTCCCCACAACCTTGTCGAGGGCACCGTGGTCTCCTGCTGGATCCACCCCCGAAACACGACGGTCGTCAGGCGGCGCTGTCGACTTTTCTCCGAAGTCTATCCAGCCCAAGCGAGGCCTCCTCTTTCCCTTCCCGTTTCCGAATCTTACCTCTCATCGACTGTCGTTAGGCAAACCCTCGTGCAACCGTCACTGCCAGGGGTTCCTCGGAATTATCCTGAGCGTCCGGTTATTTTCTAAAAAAACGGTCCCATCGTGGTTTAGGAGGAAAACACGTTTATAGGAAATTATTTAGCAATGTAGGCACCGTCGGGAGCCAGAAATGCATGGTTAGCCGAGACGTTACCTCCGCTCTGGGTTAGCAGCCCCGCCTCACATTTGGGCCGAATGATTTTTCCAAAGCGTGATTGGATCGTCTGCCTGTCAGTCAGTTGACAAACAGTGTTGAGACTAGAGCATGTTTTGTGTAGGCCAGCTAGCTGTGTTTTGGACGGCAGTGGTCGCTTACAACTTAATTATTAATTGTGAAGTTACTTATGGAAGCGAAACCCGTTATTGTAATTTAAATTAATCAGAGAAACTGTGAACATAGGCAAGCCCCACAGAGAGCATTATGATCGATTTGGTCATTTCAAAGCTTAGCTCCGCTCTAGATTCAATATCTTGGTTCTGTAGTGAATGAGCCTGTTTTGGTCGCCAGCTAATTCTAACAGCACCAGTGAATCATAAAAATCCCGTTTTGAAACACTTGTGACGGTGTATTGTGCATTAATATATTTGAAGGTTAGCACATTTTCCCGTGGCTACAACAACATCTCCACACCTTGCAAAATAAAATTGAACATAACGAGAACTTCACTACCCACAATCCCGTGTGGTGGGCAGCGTCGGTGTGCGTCAGGTCCAACAGATCAGACGGTCAGAAGAAAGGGAGGAGACATCCATCCATAGCTACTAGCTACTCGGTCCAGGGAGGCTTTTAACAATTACTGGATTTTAGTGTAAATTGTGAGAACCCTTTTTTGGCCCAATATAACGACACACTTACCCCCCTGCCCCGGCATACTCGCACATAGATATGAGCGGCAGCGGGCGGCCCAGGACCAGCTCGTTTGCTGAGCCACCGGGGGCTCCCGGAGCTGCTGCAGCCGCCGCCGGATCAGCCGTGGCCGGCGGGAGCACCTCAGGAAAGTCCGGCGCTTCACAGGCCGCAGGGGGGAGTTCATCTGCCTTTGGAAACTTGCGGCTTAGCAGTGAGTCTATTTCATTATGTCAGTAGGAAGGGAACCGGGATAAATGTTAACCTGCAGCCCTTAACAGGGCGGTTGATGCTTTTGTTGTTTTTATTCTCCACTGCCAGGTATTTTAACAAACTGTACTTGCTTTGCTAACCACGTACGTGTAGCCTGTGCTGCTACTGCTAGCTGCTAACTAGCTAGCAGCTACATGTTTTTGTAAATGGGACAACAGGATCAAGGGCTTTGGTTGTGTGAGAAACAAAGTGGAAAGCTAGCATCCATTAGAGAGCACACATCTGTGCCCTGAAGAGATGAAGTGCTAGAAAACCGCAGCGTGTGAAATAGGGATTCAATTGTCAGGTGGAAAATTAGGGCATCAGTGTAGTGTAGCCGACAACATACGGAACACTAACGTTAATTGTAGCACAACTTAGCTAGCAGCCGAGTCGTCGTGTCAGTATTGGGAACAAAGCTCAGTGCGGTGCCTTCGCCCCAAGCTATGAGACGAATCGCGTCAACCTCAACAGGCGAACCACTGTAATTCTGTGTTTGTTTTTTGAGTGTATACGAAGAACCTTTGTAGAATCATTAGCTGGTAAACGGCACAGTAGTGTCCGTAGCTCGCCAGCGAATAGACCATCCAAAAACATTAGCAGTGGCGGCTAGGCGATGGCTCAGACACTTTTGCGACTGTCAAGTTGTTTAGAGCCACGTACCGAAGAGTTGTCCACATCTAAACTGACCTTTACTGTGTGTGCACGGCAGATCCATTGAGCACATCAGCACTGATGTCGGAACTAGTGGCGTAATCTTTCAGCAATTTCCCAAACAGGTTTGATGTGGGGCTTGGACGTGTACCCCAAAACTGAGCTATGGTTGTTGCCCCCGCAGTTTGGGTCCGTCCACAGACACAGTTTCAATTTAATTTCACTTCTAGATCGTCAAAACATTACACGTCTCATGGCACTTTACCGAGTGTTAAACAATCAGAGAGTAAGTAACAGGCGAGGAAAAACTCCCTAGAATTGGAGATACATACAGGAAGAAACCTCAGACAGATCCACGACTCCAGGGCCTGATCCGTCTGCCCAGGGTCAGTTACAGTACAGTAAGGTCATTTAGTGTCAGAAAGTTGATGAAATCCAGTGCATGGAATGAGTTGTCCATAGGGGTTTGAAATGGTCATAGGGGAAGTAGTAGGGTCGCTAGGGTGCATGACACCTGCATGTTATGCCCACCTTCCGCCAGGGTCTACCCGTCGCTAGGGTGCGTGACACCTGCATGTTATGCCCACCTTCCGCCAGGGTTTACCCGTCGCTAGGGTGCGTGGCACCTGCATGTTATGCCCACCTTCCGCCAGGGTTTACCCGTCGCTAGGGTGCGTGACACCTGCATGTTATGCCCACCTTCCGCCAGGGTTTACCCGTCGCTAGGGTGCGTGACACCTGCATGTTATGCCCACCTTCCGCCAGGGTTTACCCGTCGGTGCATTCGGCTGTATTGCAGCAATTGAATAGACCTTACATCTGGGGCACATTTGACTTTGTACCTCTTTTCAGCCATTTGTGTGTGTGTGTGTGTGTGTGTGTGTGTGTGTGGTGTGTGGGTGTGTGTGTGTGGTGTGTGTGTGGTGTGTGTGTGTGTGTGTGTGGTGTGTGTGTGGTGTGTGGGTGTGTGTGGTGTGTGTGTGTGTGTGGTGTGTGTCCTGGCACTTGGCAGCGGCCAGGTGCCCGGTCTGGTGCCCTGTGTGTGTGTGTGTCTGCATCAGGTCGCATATCTGCGCCCAGGTGCCGTGTGTGTGTGTGTGTGTGTGCATCAGGTCGCATATCTGCGCCCAGGTGCCATGTGTGTGTGTGTGTGTGTGTGTGTGTGCATCTGGCGTCCTGTGTTTGCATTAGGCCGTGTGACTTAGCAGAGAGAACACACTCTACATTTGAGTGGAGTGGACTCTTCTGAGGCTGTGATTGCATGGAGCCTGTGTCTGTCTGTCTGTCTGTCTGTCTGAGTGTGTGTGTGTGCGCGCGCACTCTTTCTTTTATCGGACGTGTGTGTGGTTTCAATGAATGTGTAGGTGGCCCTGGCCTGCAGTGAACAAACATAAGTGTTTGTGTGTTCTTGCATTGGATATCTGTGTGTGTGTGTGTTTACTTCATTGGACATGTGTTTAGGGGTGTGTGTGTGTGTGTGTTAGGGGTGGGGCGATATGGACAAGTGACTTGCTCTGCTGCAGCTAGTGGCTTCTCTCACTCCTGATTGAGTGAATGTACGGGGGTTCAATGCGTGATGTCCAGTGTGCCTCTCCTCCCCCCAAGTCATTTAAATACTCGATAATGTACATTTCCAAATCGTTAAAACAACAATCACGATAATATTGCAAACGATATATATCGCCCATCCCTAGTGTGTGTGTGTGTGTGTGTACTTGCATTGGGCATGTGTCTAGGTATGTGTGTGTGTACTTGCATTGGGCATGTGTCTAGGTATGTGTGTGTGTGTGTGTGTACTTGCATTGGGCATGTGTCTAGGTATGTGTGTGTGTGTGTGCAGGGTTTCCCGCAGCGCTTTCCTGATAAGGCGGCCGCCTTAACAACACAGGGCTGCCGCCTTAACTAGCGTCTTCAATAAATAAATAAATAAATATTATGTATAGTGATATTCGCCGTATTACTCTGTCATGTTTTCTCCCTGTCATTCCAAACCGTAGCCGCTAGTCTCCCTTCTCTGTAGAACGCATAAAAAAACAAACTTTTTCAAATCGAGTTGGCCTATGCGCACAGGCGACGCGCTCATTCAGCATGAGTATTTAATATCAGGTTCCACTGCCACGCATATCTCAGAGTGACTGCAAACACAGCCTAAACCTAGCTAGATTTGACGACTCTCACAGGAATGGTTCTCCGTTGAATCTACCAAATGTGTGGGATGAGCGGCATAACACTTTTGAGCGCAAATCTTTTTTTTTTTTTTTTTATCACTCGTCTATGAATGCACAGCCCACTGCATCTTGTAATTTGTTGTGACAAACACTTGTGCCATCTAGCCTACAGCTAACAACAACTTGTGACGGCTATTCATTCACGTGTTGTAAAATTCTGAAATTGTCTGAGGTTTACACAGGCTAGTTTAAACTTTAAAATGTAGCCTCTTGTCTCCCATGCCAGTTTCATTCATCCCGACCGGGCGGGACGCACGTTTCCGTTTTGTAGAAATAATTCCTGAATGTTTTTGTTCAGAGCTGAACATGCAACTGTAGGCTATTTGACAGATGACAGATTTGGTTGCTAGTGACAAAATATTAGCGTTCAATGCGGTACGATCTCGCTAATTATGTTTTAAAAAGCATTAAAAACGTTCCTGCTCTCTTATGAGCAACAGGCACGCACAATATACAGCTTCAATCAAAGAATTGCAGCTTTAGGCTACTAAATCACAATTCATTAACTTTACCATACAGTCGCAATGTTACATTTTCATACGGTTTCATCTTTATTTCATGGTATATTCTAAAATATCCACCATTACAAATATTCTTGGTTTTAATAGAATATTATAATATTGACTGGCTTTAAAATATATCCTATGGTGCTATGCTGAGCAGTGCAAAGGTTTTGAAAGATACAAAAGGCCCTGTATTGGAGTTGTAAACTTACACTTTTAAGGTATAATATTGTCTAAATTGTGTTAATGATGTTTAATTGGTTGCTGATACAATTAAATCTGATACAATGAATGTGAAATCCAGGTATATTGCTGTCATTAGTGTCACAATTCAACATTTTCAACATTAATGAAATGCTGACAGCCTACTAAATTTTTACTTCAGCTGACCTCCTTGTCTTAAAGCAAATCAGAAAAGAAGTGATTTAGACAAGTGTGTGCTAGACTGCTCTTGTAGCCAACAATCCCCTCTCTACCCTTTGGGAATTGAACTGTTATATGATCCTTGATGATGTAAATTATGAAAACCTCTTTCTTTGGTTGGTCTTGATGCGGCCTTGACTCCTTTAAGACTCGGTCTCGACTCAGACTTGCTTCCTAAAAGACTCGGTCGTTGTCAAACCAACAGTCTCAACCCCCCCCCCCCCCCCCCCCCCCATCGTAGGGCAGTGGCGGCGATGCGGCGGGGACGCTACGGCGATGCGGCGGGGACGCTACGGCGACGCCCCCTTTCCCTGGACAGACACCACCTTAACTAACAAATTTTCTGGGGGAAACCCTGGTGTGTGTGTGTGCACTTGCATTGGGCATGTGTCTAGGTATGTGTGTGTGTGTGTGTGTGTGTGTACTTGCCTTGGGCATGTGTCTAAGTATGTGTGTGTGTGTGTGTGTACTTGCATTGGGCATGTGTCTAGGTGTGTGTGTGTGTGTGTGTGTGTGTGTGTGTGTGTGTGTGTGTGAATCAGGGATGGAAATTAGCCACCCGCCAAATGCGTGTAATTTTGTGCGCTGGCGGGTGAAATATGTCAACACACCCGCCACTGTGGCGGGTAAGCACTGCTACTTCTACTTTAAGTTGTTTATTTCATCAGAATATTAGCAGTCGCCACAGAGATAAGAACACACGCCTTGTATCAATATCCTCAACATCGATAGATAGCATCATAGACATATATATCTATGGATAGCATGGACATGACGATCACAACAAACATTCTGGAACGGAGAGAAGGTTGGCTCTCATCATTGCGTCAGTATCCATAAGACCCTAGCCTACACTTCCAGTTAAGGTCGCAGCTAGATAGCCTACAACCATTGACTGTATACATTTACAACGAGGCTACCGGTTAATACGTTTAGGTAGGAAATACATTGGATAAGATATACCAAACTCCGAGTTATGGTACCTAAGATAAGCACCCAGCCAATTACACATGACCAAGGAAAACATTATCGGGACAACTCACAATGCCATACCAGAGTAGCCTAACCGACCTAAATCATAGAAGTTAACATTGCAAGACACTTATCTTTTCTATGACGCCAGAAATATTTTCATTGTCTTCGTAGTTTTTTGAACATTCATGTTATTTAATGAAAACATGTATCCTTGAACTATGCATGACTTAAAACCGGATGAAACCTAATTATGTTCGCGTACTTCTTAAAGTGACACTCAATTAGGACACACCACCCCTGTAATATCATTAAAGACAAGTGTAATCAATATGAAGTATTCAAATTACTGAATATTTTGAGTAATTATGCAGATCCTAAAATGCTATAAATTGTTGCCAAAATATATAAAGTGTATGAATTCAAATATGAAATAGAAACAAGACAAGCCATCTTCTCTGTGTGTGGAGGGTTGAGCAGAGACTAGGATTGGCACTGCTCTGAATGATCTGTATCCCGCTTAAGGCAATAAGGTTTTGCCTATATTTTTGTAATGTAATAGACACGGTCACACTTTTTAAGAACTATTTCAGCTTGTGTAGGCCTATCGGTGCTTTCTTAATAATAATAATATTTCTAATAATTGAACACAATACACATCTTTAACGTGTGTGTGTGTGTGTGTGTGTGTGTGTGTGTGTGTGTGTGTAGGAGACAGCGGTAAGGTGACCACAGTAGTGGCCACCCCAGGCCAAGGCCCTGACCGGCCACAGGAAGTGAGCTACACGGACATCAAGGTGATCGGCAACGGCTCGTTCGGCGTGGTGTACCAGGCGCGCCTCGTGCAGTCCCAGGAGATGGTGGCCATCAAGAAGGTGCTGCAGGACAAGCGCTTCAAGGTACACACACACACACACACACACACACACGGTGCTGCAGGACTAGGGATGGGAATCGAAAACCGGTTCTCGTTCAGAACCGGTTCCCCATGTTTAGATTCCTTGGAATCGCTTGGCAGTTTTGCAAACGATTCCCTTATCGATTCCAATGGGCACGAAGGACGTTGCCACGCAGGTTACGTAGCTTACGCAAGATACGCAACGTCCGTGGCGTCGTCGAGTTCAGCGCAGCCGACTGCCATGGATGCAGCACAAATGAGTTTACACCCGAAAGGATGACAACAGGGCAAGTAGGCTACAAAGAAAAGTGGATATTTCTTCAACAGGAGGAAATACTACCAATGTGCAGAAACATTTCCGTGGGCTACAGTGAGTTTTATGACTTTGTAAGTAGGCTACACCGAACCGAAAGAAGAAATCAATCAGTGGTTGCGCAATGACATGTAGCCTATCGATGCATGACAAACACACAAAACTTCATAAGGCTAATGCAGAAAAGTATACACCAGCGTTCAATGCCCATTGCCCAATCAGTCTCAAATGCTAGTTAGTTTAAATAAGTTAGGTTATTAAGTTAGGCTACATTTGACGTTAGAGCACAAATGCAGTCCAAAACTGAAAGCACTCGGAGGGCGCAAACCTCCGCCAGCACCTCTGCAAAAGGGTTTAGCAGTAGCTAAACTTCATAATGATTATGATAAATGATATAGCCTAATAATAATAATAGCCTAATAAGTAATAGGCTAAAGGCTTACATTTAAAGAATCAAAGAAAGAAAGCTGAATAGCCGCCTTGGCAGAAACAGGCAAATTGAGCGGACTGGTGCGATAGCCATAAGTCCTCCTCTCTTGGTCTCTTTGTGTAGGCTAGGCCTATGTGCAAGGGCAATCAAGAAGCAACAGAACAAGAAAAAAGGTATTGTTTCTATCATGTGTCTTTATCCATTTGATGGAATGAGTAGGCTTTAGGCTAAGCCCGTGAACGCAAAGCAGATAAAACTTGCGGTCTTTATGCAACGTGTGTTGGCAGCCAAAATAATTTTGCAAACGTTGCTTACAATCCTTAAATTATGACCCGAAATTATATTTAACTCAAATAAATAAGAGCTCTTCTTAATATTTTATATTGTTGATTAGTTGGTTTGATATTGTTGTCAATTAAAAGTCGTTGTACACCATGGGTTTCCAACACACGCCCCGTTCTGAGGCTGAAGCAGGAGAGGACATTTAAACACAATTGGAGGCATTCCAGCCAACGTAATTAATTAAAAGTAGGCTAAATCATGCATAGGCTACCTAAATACTCAATATAGGCTACTTGGCTAATGCCTACTGAATAAGGTTTCCATAAGCCTACAGCACCCACATTCAATGAATGAATGAAAGCGGCGCTCTGTCTCGTAATAAACAGCAGGTGGAAATACCGACACTGTTTCAACTACATGAAACGCAATCGTGATGCATCAAATACCCCCGAGCTTGCAGTGGTCATCAGTCACAACATTTAGCAATATAAGCAAACTGTCCAAAATTAATTAAATCCCAAACCAAATTGAAAATCTTTCGATTTTGATAGCCTACCGGTAGGCCTACATGTCTCACAATAAAACACGCAGACGGCCTGTCTCCAGTGCACGTCTGCCCCAAATAAAGTCCTCTGCTTTGTGCAGCCTAAGCAAATAAAATAATCTAGCCATAATTTGAGGATATATGGTATAGTTTAGCATAGACCTTTGAAATTATAGAGGTTTGGTTTAGCATAGTACCTACTTTTAAACAAACACTTTTTTTCTGTTTCACCGTTCATGTTAGTGCCATTTGCCTAGTTGTAGCACCTGCTATTTAACAGTTAACATTAAATGAACGCAACCATCTCATGCATTTAATTTAGAAGATGACTGTGACAAGGGGCGGACTGGCTCAGAGGCTGGCAGTACATGTCTTAAGCCTACCTTAAGGCTGGCTTACATTGCACGATTTTGGTCTGTTTTAACAGTCGGCGACTACTTTTCCAAAATCGGGTGGAAATCTTGCCAGTTGTACTAGAATCTCGGCGCGCTCCCGTCATCTAAATCGTTTAGTGTAAGGTGCCAATCTTAGCGGTTTTAAGTCCGTCGGAGTCAGTCTTTTTCTAGTTTTGCCGTTACGACAATATCAAACATGTTTGATATTATCGTAAGTCTTTTCAGTCGTGGCTCATGCAAATAGTGACGTGAACATTAAAAACCAATAGTGACCTCGGTCGACGAACACGAGAACGGAAGGGGCAAAATAGGCGACAGCTGTAGCCTGTATGATTATTTGTTATTTCATTTCTTATAATTTATTAGTCGGCTATTCTACGTGACAGAACAACTCTATATCTGTTAGTGATGTCACACTATCAAACAATGCTGCAGAAACGCGAAAAAATTACTTTGATATGAGTAGCCTATCACGTGAGTTCCTGTTGATGATGACGTATAGCCTAGTGCACGATGGAAATAATTTGAAGGAATCTAGCAGCAGTCTTGTAAATAGTGACCACAGTCTTTGCAAAATCCTAATCTGAGACTGGCCTGTGACTAGACTGTGACTAAAAACTCAATGAATTGTCTTTAGATGTGAGAGGGTCTGAGACTGTAGTCTTTCAAAAATCTTTTCCAAATCTTTGCAAAGTCTGGCAATGTAAGGTAGGCTTTACACTGACAAGATTTGGGAAAGATTCTTGAAAGATTGTAGTCTTCTAACTAATGCCCCTCATTCAGACTTTACTCAAAAGACTACAGTCTTTCAAGAATCTTTCCCAAATCTTGTCAGTGTAAGGTAGGCTTTAGTCTACCTCTAGCCTCTCTTTTCACTTCTGAACTGAACTAAAGTTGATGGTACTTGATTGATTTGTTATTTTCTCCAAATGAGAGAATCGATAAGAGAATCGATAAAGAACCGAATCGTTTCGCAGAATCGAAAATGGAATCGGAATCGGAAAAATCTTATCAATTCCCATCCCTATGCAGGACAAGCACTTCAAGGTACACACACACACACACACACACACACACACACACACACACACACACACACACACACACGGTGCTGCAGGACAAGCGCTTCAAGGTACACACACACACACACACACACACACACACACACACACACACACACACACACACACACACACACACACACACACGGTGCTGCAGGACAAGCGCTTCAAGGTACACACACACACACACACACACACACACACACACACACACACACACACACACACACACACACACACGGTGCTGCAGGACAAGCGCTAGGGCTGCACAATATATCGAATTTTAATCACGATCACGATATTGGCTTCCCACGATCAAATTCGCGTGATCGAGCGATATTTAAAATGCGTCATTCTGTCCATAGAACGCTGCACCGCGCAGTTTAGTCAGAGAGGGTTAAAGCGGATCTTTGGTTTAGTTTCTAGATGTAGACACTAGTCACAGAGGATAAAGTAACGTGGTGAACATACCACAACAGGTAGCAGTCGCAGTGTTTCCCACACATAGACACACAGATTCAACGCCGGCCACCACATCGCGTTTCGTTATTAATTTATTTTTTAACGCTATTAAAAACACGCATCGTATTCGCTGCATTTCTCTTTCCTCCTTTCTCTATGTCACTCACGCGTCTCTCTCTCTCACACACACGCGCACACACACACACACACCCCCTCCGTGCACTGCTCACCGCGTCTCCATTTAAACAAGATCATCCCTGGAAACTTTGCCTACTCAGGGACCAACTTTTAGAGAGTGCGACTGAAAAAAAATCTATGTCGCAATGTTGCACCTGACGCTGCTCGGGTGAAAGCATAGGCTATATCTTTCGCAAATTTTCATTGTAGACTATGCGTGCAACTTTACCAAACAGTAGGCCTATAAAAGTAAACCCCCTCGCCTTGGCCCGCTTTCTCTCGCTCTCCCTCTCCCTCTCGTGCGCACTCAATGGACACCCGCCACTCGACATAAACATTTAATCCAAATAAAACATTCACAATTGTGAAAGCAATGACGCATAGAAGACTAGCTAAATTACTTTTAAAATCCGTTTAGCATAAATAATTAGCATGCTGCACAGATATGATTAAAACTCTTGCATCTCAATGCCAATGTTTTCCAACTCAAAAACTCAAAAGGGCCTGTCCCAAGGAGAACAAGTGTTAGCCTACCTTGAAACTTAAAGACACGTGGGAAAACTGAGCAGTCCAACCAGTAGACTAAGCTAGCCAACTATAGCCTATTTTGTTTACAATTGTTTGAGGCTTCAGCCAGACAGCTGAATTAAAGAGGTGGAGATGTATATGAACAGGCTATAATAGGCTATAGGATATAATCTGCATAAAGTGTGCCGTTATGAATATCAGAAATTAAGGATTTTCTCTTTTTATATATCTTAGGCCTATTATATAATATTATATAGATATAGGCTAATATAATACTCTGGTGTTCCACGGTAGGCTATTTAAATGTTATTTAATAAAAAAAATAATAAAAAAAATCCAAACACCGTTATAATAAGCCTATGACAATAACATTTGTTTTGGTTGAAATCAACAAATAATCGTGCTAATTAATCGTGATATCAATATTGCTCAAAATAATCGTGATAATCATTTTGGCCATAATCGTGCAGCCCTAACAAGCGCTTCAAGGTACACACACACACACACACATACACACACACACACACACACACACGGTGCTGCAGGACAAGCGCTTCAAGGTACACACACACACACACACACACACACACACACGGTGCTGCAGGACAAGCGCTTCAAGGTACACACACACACACACACGCACACGGTGCTGCAGGACAAGCGCTTCAAGGTACACACACACACACACACACACATACGGTGCTGCAGGAGGACAAGCGCTTCAAGGTACACACACACGCACACACACACACACACACACACACACACACACACACACACACACACATGGTGCTGCAGGACAAGCGCTTCAAGGTACACACACACACACACACACACACACACACACGGTGCTGCAGGACAAGCGCTTTGAGGCCATCAAGAAGGTGCTAGGCGCTTTAAGGTTCGTACTCAGATACATACAGACACACACACACACACACACACACACACACACACACGGTGCTGCAGGACAAGCACTTTAAGACACACACACACACACACACACACACACACACACACACACAAACACACAGGATAAGCGCTTTAAGGTTAGTACTCAGATGCATACACACACACACACACACACACACACACAAAGTGCTTTTAAGGTTTTGCATTTCACAAATAACATAACACATGTAACTCACAAAATGATTGTTCTATGTCTCCCCCCTTCCCTCCCTCCCTCTCCTCTCTCTCTCTCTCCCTCCCTCCACCCCCCCTCCCTTTCTCTCCCTCCCTCCATCCCCCTCTCTCTCCCTCCCTCCACCCCCCCCTCTCCCTTTCTCTCCCTCCCTCCATCCCCCTCTCTCTCTCTCCCTCTCTCTCCCTCCCTCCATCCCCCTCTCTCTCCCTCCATCCCCCTCCCTCTCTCTCTCTCCCTCCTGTAGAACCGCGAGCTGCAGATCATGCGGAAGCTGGACCACTGCAACATTGTCAGGCTGCGCTACTTCTTCTACTCCAGTGGGGAGAAGGTGCTGGAGTCTCTTTTTCTCTCACTTTTCTTTTCTTCTCTCCTTTTGATGTAGCTAGTGATAATGTGGTGGTGTTGTGGAGTTGACGGACTGTTCTAATGCAGTGATAATGTGGTGGTGTTGTGGAGTTGATGGACTGTGCTAATGTAGTGATGATGTGGTGGTGTTGTGGAGTTGATGGACTGTGCTAATGTAGTGATGATGTGGTGGTGTTGTGGAGTTGATGGACTGTGCTAATGTAGTGATAATGTGGTGGTGTTGTGGAGTTGATGGACTGTGCTAATGTAGTGATTAGGGGTGCAACGGATCATCATTGATCCGTGATCCGTTCGGATCAGTATCTTCGGTTCGGCACACACATGATCCGCGGATTGATTTATAATAATTATTAATAATAATGTCCGTGTGTTCTTTTGAAGTAACATGCGTGCGTGTCCACAAGGCATGCTTCTAGTCCCTCCCTGCTCTGCTCCCCTAGCCTGCCTGTGCGTCTTTTCTGCTCTCACACACGTTATTAGCGGTCATGCCATAACCAGCAATACATGGCTGTTAGTTTAAGTGCTGAAGTGGCTGCACAGCAGCAACACAATAATAGCCTAATATCAAGTTCGTTTGTGCACACTTCTCAAGTTTGTCGCGCACCTACATATGCTATGATATTTAGGTAATTTAGGCTTAGCCTACTGTTGGGTTCAATGTCAGCAATAAGCTACGCAACCTTGGCTAACTTGTAGGCTACATCTGGAGATAGCTTGTGCTCACTAAAATCATAAAGGAGCATTGCAAGACACTCATCTCTTTTATGATCCCAGAAAGATTTTCTTCGACTTGTTAGTTTTATTAACATGTATTTTATCTAATGAAATATCCTTGTCATCATGCACTATATCCAACTTATTTTCTCAAGAATAAAACCGTGAGAGACTGAAGCCTAATTACCCTCACGTATTTCTTAAAGCGACAGGGACTCAATTACACACACCTCCTATGCGCACTCCTACACACCACATTAAAGATAGCTAAATCAGTACACAAATGACTAAACATTTGTAGCTACTAGTAATTATGCAGATTGTGTGTGGAGGGTCAAGCAGAATCTTGGATGGCCACTGGTGTGAATGATCACACAATATTCAATATAAGGTGATTAAACACCAAATCAACTAAAATTGTAAAAAAGCATCGAAAAAGTCATTATTGACTTAGTATCGGTATCGAAACAATAATTTTGGTATCGTGACAACACTAGCCTTCTTTGCTGAAAGTGCTTGAGCCACGTTACAACATCCCGTCAAAGACAAAACTATGTTTATTTGTCTTGTTTTTTTTTTTGCTGATCCGAAAAATGATCCGATCCGTGACTCTTGATCCGAGGAACGATCCGAACCGTGACTTTTTCGATCCGTTGCACCCCTAGTAGTGATAATGTGGTGGTGTTGTGGAGTTGACGGACTGTGCTAATGTAGTGATGATGTGGTGGTGTTGTGGAGTTGATGGACTGTGCTAATGCAGTGATAATGTGGTGGTGTTGTGGAGTTGATGGACTGTGCTGATGTAGTGATGATGTGGTGGTGTTGTGGAGTTGATGGACTGTGCTAATGTAGTGATAATGTGGTGGTGTTGTGGAGTTGATGGACTGTGCTAATGTAGTGATAATGTGGTGGTGTTGTGGAGTTGACGGACTGTGCTAATGTAGTGATAATGTGGTGGTGTTGTGGAGTTGATGGACTGTGCTAGCCAGTGTTTCCCACAGAGTAGAAGGCAATGTGTGGTGGTCGCCCCATGTCTGAGTGTGAATGATTTTTTAACAAGAAGATGTTAAAAAAAAAAAAAATCTTTATTTGTCTTTATTTGAAACACTCACATAATTATTTATACATATTCTATATACTATATATCAGGGGTACTCAATTAGAAACTGAAAGGTCTACTCACCAACTTTGTAATCTTTCCAGGGTCCGGAACAGTGCATTTCCAAAATTAGAAAAAAAGTAGGCTAAATAAAAAGGCAGTAAACAAAAGGTTTGTGGATAATTCTGCTCGAAGTGAACATGCTTTGTTTCATAATGACATTTCAAGTTTCCACTTTTGACAAGTGCAACTGTTTCATTACCTCCGCCAAGGAGGTTATGTTTTCATCAGGGTTTGTCTGTCTGTCTGTTTGTTTGTTAGCAAGATAACTTTTTAAGGAAGAAACAATTACATTTTGATCAGGATCACCATTTGGAATCCAGGAGGCGCTTGGCGAAGGTCTGCGCTCTCGGAGTGCTAGTTAGAGATTAAACACATTGGTTTCGTTCGTGCTCCCCGCAGGCAGCAATGCATATTTGCCCGTCCTGACGCACTCTGTCTGAACTCACGATTTTCGAAATCCATCTTTTTGTACATTTTGGAGCATACTATGATATTTGCTTGGCTTGCTAAAGAAACAAATACCGCTCGTAAATCGTTGTTGTAGGCTTAGGCTAGCTTTCAGATGTCCTGTGGGTGAGCCCAATGGAACGGACCGGTCCGGATCCGGACCGGAGTCCGCCTATTGAGTACCCCTGCTATATATAATGAAAATTCTGATGTTCATAACAGCAAACTTTATGCAGATTATAGCTTACTATTCCTATTAAAGGAGAATTTCGGTGTGATATTTACTTAAAGTGTGTTGAAACATGATAGAGTGTGAGCGTTTGTCTCAGAGCTGATCTCGACCTGCCCCCTGCACTCAGAAAGCTGCCGCTCGTTAGCCGATGCTAGCAACAGGTTTTCAACGGGAGTGCCTCGGCATCGGCTTAGCCATGCAAATAAATCACTGTTTTACACCATTTATGAGGCTCAAAGTAGCTCCACACTTTATTGGTAGACTTCTGAGGGCCCTGACATTTAAAACGAGACATCAAGAACTTTGAAAAAGGTTTTCCTTTCGCCGCCATATTTAGTTACGTGACTGATTCGTGACTAGTTTATGTCTTGAATTTAGTCACGTGACGAGCCGGAGCGGAACTATAGCGACGTGACGTGAAATAGTCACGAATCAGTCTCGTGACTAAATTCATGATGGCGGCGAAAGGAAAACTTTTGGAAGTGACTGCCTGAATAAACAGTCATGTAAGTAAACCACCAGTGCTTTTTCATAGTTCTTGATGTCTCGTTTTAAATGTCCGGGCCCTCAGAAGTCTACCAATAAAGTGTGGAGCTACTTTGAGCCTCATAAATTGCTAGCATCGGCTAACGAGTGGCAGCTTTCTGAGATCAGCTCTGAGACTAACGCTCACACTCAGTATCATGTTTCAACACACTTTAAGTCAATACCACACCGGAATTCTCCTTTAGGCAACAACTCCACCTCTTAAATTCAGCTGTCTGGTTGAAGCCTTAAAATATTGTAAACAAAGTAGCATAGTTAGCTAGCTTATCATAATCTACTGGTTGGACTGTTCCGTTTCCCCACGTGTGTTTAAGTTTCAAGGTAAGCTCATACTTTTTCTCCTTGGGACAGGCCCTTTTAAGTCTTAGAGTTGAAAAACATTGGTATTGAGATGGTCAGTCAACTTGAATGCAAGAGTTTTAATCAAATGTGTGCAGCATAGCCTACTAATGATGCTAACCGGATTAAACAATAATTTAGCTAGTCGTCTTCTGTGCGTCATTGCCTTCACGATTGTGAATGTTTTATTTGGATTAAATGCGCATGTCGAGGGGCGGGTGTCCATTGAGCGCGCACGAGAGTGGGCCAAGGAGAATGAGTTTACATCTATACTGTTTGGTAAAGTTGCACGCATAGTCTAAAAAAGTTGCGGATGAACTTTATGCTTCCACCTGAGCAGCGTCCGGTGCACCAGTGTGACCACGCTTCCAGGGATGATCCCGTTTTCATGGAAACAGACGCGGTGTTCATGGAAGGAAGGGCTGTGTGTACGTGTATGTGTTTTTCAATAGCGTTAAAATAAATAAATAAGTAAATAACAAAACGCAATACGTGGCGGCCGGTGCTGAATCTGTGGCGCACCGCCATAAATGAGACACTGCTAGCATAGTGATAATGATAATGTGGTGTATGGACTGTGCTAATGTAGCGATAACGTGGTGAAGTTGTGGGGTTGATGGACTGTGCTAACGTGATGATGTTGTGGTGATGTTGTGGTGATGTTGTGGTGATGTTGTGGTGATGTTGTGGTGATGTTGTGGTGAAGTTGTGGTGATGTTGTGGTGATGTTGTGGTGATGTTGTGGTGATGTTGTGGTGAAGTTGTGGTGAAGTTGTGTTGATGATGTTGTGATGATGTTGTGATGATGATGTTGTGATGATGTTGTGGTGATGTGGTGAAGTTGTTGTGGTGTTGATGGATAGTAGAGCAGTGCTGTGACGATGGGGAGTGTGAACTGAGCATGCTCTGTTCCCCTGCAGAAGGACGAGGTGTATCTGAACCTGGTTCTGGACTTTGTGCCAGAGACGGTTTATCGGGTGGCGCGGCACTTCAACAAGGCCAAGACCACTATCCCCATCATCTACGTCAAGGTACAGCGCTCTCTCTCTCTCTCTCTCTCCCCCCCTCTCTCCCCCTAAAGGGTTAAAGGTATAAACCCTGGCGTCTAAAGGGTTAAAGGCATGGTAAAGTCAGCAAGACAGCGGCTCTTCTTTCTTTGATGGCTGCGGAAGCTTGGTCTGGACGGTGGAATACTTCTGCTGCTGCATCATTGAGAGTATCCTGATTGCAGTAGGCAGCCGTGGCCTACTGTGAAAGTATCCTGACTGCAGTAGGCAGCCATGGCCTAGAGTATCCTGACTGCAGTAGGCAGCCGTGGCCTACTGTGAGAGTATCCTGACTGCAGTAGGCAGCCGTGGCCTACTGTGAGAGTATCCTGACTGCAGTAGGCAGCCGTGGCTTAGAGTATCCTGACTGCAGTAGGCAGCCGTGGCCTAGAGTATCCTGACTGCAGTAGGCAGCCATGACCTACTGTGAGAGTATCCTGACTGCAGTAGGCAGCCGTGGCTTAGAGTATCCTGACTGCAGTAGGCAGCCGTGGCCTAGAGTATCCTGACTGCAGTAGGCAGCCATGACCTACTGTGAGAGTATCCTGACTGCAGTAGGCAGCCGTGGCCTACTGTGAGAGTATCCTGACTGCAGTAGGCAGCCGTGGCCTACTGTGAGAGTATCCTGACTGCAGTAGGCAGCCGTGGCCTAGAGTATCCTGACTGCAGTAGGCAGCCGTGGCCGACTGGGAAGAGAGCTAAAGAAGAGGAGGGAGTCATGCTTTACCAGCAGTTCTATCTTCCTCCATCTCTCACTCTCTCTCTCTGTTTATCCCTCCATCTTTCTCTCTATCCACTATCGCTCCCTCTCTCCCTCTCTCTCTCTCTCCGTCCTCTACAGGTGTATATGTACCAGTTGTTCCGCAGTCTAGCGTACATCCACTCCCAGGGGGTGTGTCACCGCGACATCAAACCCCAAAACCTCCTTGTGGACCCCGACACCGCCGTGCTCAAACTCTGCGACTTCGGCAGGTGTGTGTGTGTGTGTGTGTGTGTGATATTGACACCGCTGCGCTCAAACGGCTGCAACTTGGGCATTCATTTTGATGTTGATTAGAACAGCTTTGTTCACACTGTATTCAACAGACAGCTGGTTGTTTGTGTATTGTTAGTATTGTTTGTGTATTGTTAGTATTGTTTTGTGTATTGTTAGTATTGTCAGTGTCTTGTTGGTGTCTTAAGAGCAGAGTTTGTATCTTTAGAGTATTTTTGGTGTCTACAATATTGTTAGTCTTTAGAGTATTGTTGGTGTCTTGTTAATATCTTTAGAGCATGGTTTGTATCTTTAGAGTATTATTGGTGTCTCTAAGCAGCAATGGTTGTCCCCTTCCCCACTGACCTGGTGTGTGTGTGTGTGTGTGTGTGTGTGCAGTGCTAAGCAGCTGGTGCGCGGGGAGCCCAACGTGTCGTACATCTGCTCCCGGTACTACCGCGCCCCAGAGCTCATCTTCGGCGCCACCGACTACACGGCCAACATCGACGTCTGGTCCGCCGGCTGCGTCCTGGCCGAGCTGTTGCTGGGGCAACCCATCTTCCCCGGAGACAGCGGCGTCGACCAGCTGGTGGAGATCATCAAGGTGAGACACACACACACACACACACCTGCATACATCTGCAGTTCACGCCATCCTAACCAGAGCCCATATAATGCTGATCGGAAGACCGACTCCACTTATGTGTTTATCGGTGGATTGTCATGATGGTGTGCAAGGTACTGATTTAGGCTAGATTATCATGGTACTGATTTAGGCTAGATTATCATGGTACTGATTTAGGCTAGATTATCATGGTACTGATTTAGGCTAGATTATCATGGTACTGATTTAGGCTAGATTATCATGGTACTGATTTAGGCTAGATTATCATGGTACTGATTTAGGCTAGATTATCATGGTACTGATTTAGGCTAGATTATCATGGTACTGATTTAGGCTAGATTATCATGGTACTGATTTAGGCTAGATTATCATGGTACTGATTTAGGCTAGATTATCATGGTACTGATTTAGGCTAGATTATCATGGTACTGATTTAGGCTAGATTATCAAGGTACTGATTTAGGCTAGATTATCAAGGTACTGATTTAGGCTAGATTATCATGGTACTGATTTAGGCTAGATTATCAA
>NC_084999.1:556167-566167 GCF_963854185.1 Sardina pilchardus | reverse complement strand
AATCAAACACTCGCTTCGGCGCTCCTGATTGGTTGCTTATTTTTTGATCACTGGCCCAGGGGTTTGGATTGCCCTCGCGTCCAGACCCTTGTGTGGAGCTCAGCGAAACGCCTCTGGTGGAGCATGGCGGAACTACAAGGGTCTGGCGAGAGTCAGGCTAGGAAAAGGGAGGGGGGTCTGTGTTTTTGTTTATTTGTTTGTTTGTTGTTATTATAAATAATTAAACTAATAAATTGACAACATCTGCTTTTCCTTCTTTCGGACTCCACTCTGATGTGATCGTCATAGAAGGCCATGTGTAAAGAATGTGTGCACACACACACACACACACACACAGTGGCCCCTTCTTAAGCTCTCTCCTCAATCCTCGATGCTCGGTCCTCCAGGCTCGTTCCCACTGATCTATAAAGAACACTGGATAGACTATCCAATTCCCATAGTTGCCGCCCCGTCATTCTTTATCTAGATCAGTGGGGACTGAGGATAAAAGGATAAAAAGATGAATGAGAGGCCCATACATACACTATATTGTCAAAAGTATTAAATCAAAAAATTAAATCAAATTTTGCTCACCTGCATTGACTCACAAATGAACTTCAATCACATCCCATTCTTAATTCATGGGGTTTAATATGACGTGGGTCCACCCTTAGCAGCTGTATCGGCTTCAAGGCTTCTGGGAAGGCCTCCACAAGGTTTAGGGGAGTGTTTATGGGAATTTTTGACCTTTCAGAAACGCTGTCACACCTTGAAGCTGGCTCTCACTCTAATCAGAGCCCCTTTAGGGAGAGCCGGTCCACTTCCTATTAACTCCATTGTACCGGATTGTTCCTGCAATCTGTTGAAATTCCGCTAGGGACGTTGCCGAGCAAGTGATAAATGAATTGTGGTCTATGGGGCTAAGCGGCTAGAACTCGTTTTTTTCACAGTTGACAACTTCATTTCTTAATGTACATTGTCGTAGTAGCTACCTGAGTATAGGTTTTCCACTGGAAATGAAATAAAAAGTCACTCATGTCCTTTCTGCTTTTCATAGGATGGGCCGTTTTCCCTGTAACATGCTAGCATTTAGCTCATGGATGCTCGCGACACTCGCGACCGATTACGACCGTCGTGAAGCTGAACCTTCTTTTAGGTCTATGGCCGTAAAGTGGTTCGCTTGTGTCACGTGACATGAAAACTTTGAAAGGGTTTTTAGGAATAACAACACATATTAAAAATTTTATTGGTCAGCTGATTGTCAAGTCAAGTTATCCTGCATCGCATGCATTAATGCAATTTCAGGAGAAAAAATTATATAACGACAAATGTGGTACTGGGGGGTTCAGCTCCATTGCTACCCATTCATTCATCACTTGCTCGCGATCGCCCTCTAGTTGCAGTACCATGCGGAAGTATTTCGCTAGTGGTCCTTCTCCCCTTATAGAGAGCCGAAGTCACGCCCTTCTACTTCCGGTCTATGGGACCTATTTTACGATTTTTTATGCATGGGAGTCAATGGAGAGATAACAATTATTTTTTGGTCCCGTTCGAGTTGGACCGTGCATTTCACATATGATGTGTGGGAATTTAAAAGATAATTTTTCACATTAATAAAGTTATGTTTTTCATTAGATTTTAAAAGTTATCTAAGTTTTGTGCGAATCCGTTCAGTGGACTACATTTCTCGTCTCAAACGATGCACGTCACCAACTGAGCCACCAACTAGCAAACGAGAGGCTGGCTAGTTAGCTAGCTATTATGCTAGTTAACGGTTACATCTTGCTGCCAGCTAAGTCACTTAACAGTAGTGTCTGTACAGTCTATGAATGAAATACAACTTATCTGATGTGTTTAATCCTCTGACTCATGATATTTTCATCGGCAAGGGGGAAGCTCAAATAAGACCTGTTGCTGGCGCCCGTGGCTGTGAATTGGTCTAACGTCACTAACGCGACTGATGTGTTTGTAGTCATTGGAAACACGATCTTTCACAATGTTGTAATTCACTAGTTATGACATACTTTTCAAATGTCTTTACATGAAAAATTGTCATTAAAATTGACAAACATCATATGGGTAATTCAAGGCACAAGACAATCGGGACCAGAAAATAATTTATATTTCTCCATTGACTGCCATTGAAAAAAAATCCAAAGATAGGTCCCATGGAGGCAATCGGAAGGGGCGGGACTTCGGCTCTCTATTAGACATTCTCTGCTCTAATCCATCCCAAAGGTGTTCTATTGAGTTGAGGTCAGGACTCTGTGCAGGCCAGTCAAGTTCATCCACACCAAACTCTGTCATTCATGTCCGATTTGTGCACTGGTGCAGTCATGTTGGAACAGAAAGGGGCCATCCTTGAACTATTTCCACAAAGTCGGGAGCACGGAATTGTCCAAAGTCTCTTGGTTAATGCTGAGGCATTCATTCAAAGTTCCTTTCACTGTAACTGAGGGACCAATACTAGCCCAGCTCAGGGATGGCCCCTTTCTGTTCCAACAGGACCACGGGTAGTGGCTGGCCTTCTTCAGGGCAGCTGCTACGTGTGGGAATTTTCAGATTAAAGACATTTTCAACTTTAGGGAGTGCCTTGGTCGGAGATTTATTTCTCTTAACTGAAACTATTCACCTTGGACCAAAGAGCACCCGGTAACAAACACATCACCAATAAGCAGAGAGGACTGAGCACACCACTGACTCTGAACAATGTTAACACAGAGTGTTTCAGTTTTAAACTGTGTAGAAATGCCCTATAGGCCTTCTAATACTAATTCAACTGTCAACTGTCAGTGAGGGCTACATGCGCTGGTTACACTTGAACACCATTGGTCTTTTTGAATACGTGGTAAGCCAATCAAATCACGTTTTGTTGAGACGTTGAGCAGATCTGTATTCTCTCTTTTTCGACTGGAAGACCGTGTGCGGTGAGTTGACAACAATTTGGGTTTTAAATTATTAGTTCTCAAACACCGGATGACTGAGGTGGTTAGTTTGTGAAAGTTGCTGGAGTACACGGAGTCTCAGATGGGGGAGACATCTAAGCACACAGGTTCGACGCGGGCCGCCATGGCACCACCGAAGAAGTTCACGGCTCCCTTCTTCTTCGCTTTTGACGCCATCTCAGAAACAGAGCCACCACCTTCCGCAGACATAGCGCTATTCTGCGGTGAAATGCTTTGCTCGCAGTGAAGGGGACCGGTTAGCACCAACCCCAACCATAGCACGTCTCTGAAATAGCCTTATCTTAGCGCAGAATCGGCATATTGTGCTGTGCAGCCACATTGCGCACCAGAATGTTATCGTTAGCTTGCTAGCAGGCCGTGATGAGCTTAATCTTGCGTTGCTAGCTAGTGTTAGCTCCGGCCGAGTTAGCAAGCTAACGCTACAGATGGCTAAATCATCCAATCGATTTCGGACTGACAGATGTCCCGCACAGTTTTCAGATAACAAAATGAGGCGCATATTTAATGTTAAAATGTAAAACGGACAACTAACGTTAGCACTTAAACTAAGTCAGGTTTGACTTTATCGTCAAATAACGAAATGGCAGCCGTAGCTTTTAAATTAGTGATAATTTTAATAATAGTAGTAATGTTACCAGCAAGAAGTTGGACGTTTTGTTTCAGTGGCGCGCTACACAAAACGGTTAGCGTTACAGTTACGTCCATCAAGGCAGTAACATAGCTAGACCACAACCCCTAAGGTGTGAATGACCTGTTGTGTTTGAATATGTTTGTTGTAAGCAGTATGTAATGTCAAATCAAATCAGCGGATTGGAAAGACTTAGTTTTGTCAGTTAGACAGTCAGGGTGTGATGATGACAAGGCGGTGTGCGGAAATCAGCGTAAACATTTATCCGAAAAGACCTCTTCCATACCTTTAGTCCCCAGCAGGGGGCGATGTGTCCGTCTTACAGGGTTTTTTTCCTCAGTTGCTTTGGCGCATACATTTTGACCGACATGACATTAGCATTGATGTTGGTCAAAACCATACTGGTTCCCTGCTGAGCAGTGCTACCCTATAACAAAGTGGCCTTGTGTCATTGCTTGTGTCATTGCATGCAGTTGTGTTGAGCTAGTTGCCACAGTCTGTCTGCCATATGTGTGGCCTGTCCGACAGGAACGTCAGGATGTACAGAAAGATATCCAGTGGTGCACCTCTCTGGCCAAGTGGTGTTTTACTGTATATTGGCCATTTTCATTTGCACAATGCTGTAAAGGCCTTTGTTTTCTTTATACTGTCATAATATCTGGCAAAAACAACAACAACTTTTAAACACATCCACATATTTAGCATCAACCCTATTCACTAGCAGTAATGTCTAACCTTATACGCAAGTCAAGTTTATTTACATAGCATACACAGAGGTCAACTTTATAGCCAAGTCAAGTTTATTTATATAGCGCATTTCATACACAGAGGTCATTCAATGTGCTTTACATGAAAAAAAAAGTAGCAAATAAAATCATAGATGGGCAAACAGTAATAATGATAATAAAAAAGATCATAATAAAACATAAAAAGAAAGCAGAAATCAAGGTAAAATAATTGAATAGCAATAAAGAATAATTAACAAGAAAACATAAAAGACCTAAGGTGGAATAATTAAAGACACGTGCTTGGGTGGGGATGATGATGTATGTAGGGGATCAGTTCTGTTCTTAACAGTTAGACTTTGCCAGAGTCTAATTTAGCCAACCAGTGATAATGATCCCTCTCAAACAGCCAGAGCTGTTGCCACTCTCATTGCTCATTTGAGGCTACACACACACACACACACACACACTTACACTTTTATAAGTCCAGTAGGCCAAAAGACTCTTATTCCCAGTGCAGTACGCCTGCTCAGTTTGCACAATGTCGCTCTACTGCTCATAAATGATTCTGATGATTCATCATCACAGTTAACACACTCCTCATTGCACAGGCTGTAGCATAAGACATTACACACACACACACACACACACTCCTCATTGCACAGGCTGTAACATAAGACATTACATACACACACACACACACACACACATTATACAGGCCACAGTTTGCGAGAAATGAAAAGACTATCAATCAGCAATACGATGATTCTGTGATTGTGTGGAACTATAGCTGGAGGTTTAAGGACAGTGTGTGTGTGAGGACAGTGGGAGCTGATCACTGTTTTAAATGGACCTGCACACACACATACACACACACACACTACATGTACACACACTACATGTACACACACAGCACAAGGAAATACAGTGGCCTGATTTTATGTGTGTGTTTGTGTGTGTGTACATGTGCGTCTCTCTGTGTGTTTGTGTGTGTGTACATGTGCGTCTCTCTCTCTCTCTCCCTCTGTGTGTGTGTGTGTGTGTGTGTGTGTGTTGCAGCAATGGAGACGTCCTCCGTGTACATGTGCTTCCCGTGCTACCAGGAGTTCCCCTCGCTGGAGGAGGTGCTCGCCCACCAGCTCACCTGCAACGTGGAGGCCCCCTCACACACACCTGCACAGAGCAGCCAGGTAAACACGCACACCTGCACAGAGCAGCCAGGTAAACACACACACCTGCAACGTGGAGGCCCCCTCACACACACCTGCACAGAGCAGCCAGGTAAACACGCACACACCTGCACAGAGCAGCCAGGTAAACACACACACCTGCACAGAGCTGCCAGGTGAACACACACACCTGCACAGGTGCCGCTGAGCAGCCAGGTAAACACACACACCTGCACAGAGCAGCCAGGTAAACACACACACACACACACTCTGCATATGTGCCCCAGAGGAGTTTGAATGGCTGATGGAGTGCTGCCTAACGGTTTTCTTGATCTTGTAATCTGATCTCGAAAGACAGGTAGTAGAATAGGTTGTAGCAGCTGTCCCTTAGATTCTGCACAGTTTAACTTCAGTTTCTCCCTTTTTTGTCCTCTTTTGTTGAAATCTAGATAAAAGTCTGAGAATTTGATCACAGGTTGTTTCCTGATCCTTCCATTTTCATAACATCTGTTTTTGTCGATTTTGTCTTACAGTAGGTTAATTAACCTCCGCCAAGGTGGTATATGTTTTCATCGGGGGCCGGCCAGCGTTTGTCTGTCTGTCTGTTTGTTTGTTTGTTTGTTTGTTTGTTTGTTAGCAAGATAACTAAAAAAAAAAATGGATGGATTTCGATGAGATTTTCAGGGAAGGTCGGACATGACCCAAGGAAGAAACGATTACATTTGGGAGTGATCCGTAATTCCGTCGGGATTCCGTCGGCATTTATGTATTTAGCTTAGTGATGTACGGAGGTAGCTGCGCTCTGCGCTCTCTGAGCGCTTTTCTGTTTTATTTTTTTTTTTTATTATCAGCTCATGTTAATTCTGACTGAACTCTGACTAACTCCTCTCCCTCTCTCCCTCTCCTCGTCTTTCACTCTCCTCTCTCTCTCTCTTTCCTCTCCTCTCCTCTCCTCGTCTTTCACTCTCCTCTCTCTCTCTCTTTCCTCTCCTCTCTTCTCCTCTCCTCTCTCTCTCCTCCTCTCTCTCTTTCCTCTCAGGAGCAGGCTGAAGCTGAGGAGAGTGTGTGTGCAGACGCTGAGGAGAGTGTGTGCGCGATGGCCCCGGAGGAGGTGGGCGTGGCCGAGCTGTGGGGTGACGAGGGTGCGGAGCAGAGGCGGGCGTTGGGGGCGGGGACTGTTGCCGCGGGCGACACCCCCCGGATCCTCTACCAGTGCGGCGACTGCGAGCTGCTGTTTGATTCGCTGGGCCTCTGGCAGCAGCACCGCAAGCAGGGAGGCTGCCAGCAGGAGGCGCAAGAGACGCTGTTGAGCTCGCCCCAACACGCGCACACACACACACACGCGCAGGGGTTGAACACACACACCCTTCACTCCCACGTGGAGGCGCAAGGGGACACACACACACACACCCTCTCACGCTCGGAGGCGGAGACTGAGGCGGGGCAGGGCGGGGCCTGCGCTGATGACGGACAGGCCGAAGCCACCAATGAGGCGGGGCGTGGAGCGGAGACGACGGAGACGTCAGCTGAGACGGTGTCGCCCCCCCCGGTGCCCCCCCCCTCGTCGCCCCCGGTGCGTCGTCGCGGCGCGGTGAAGCGTGCGAAGCCTCCGAGCAGCCTGCTGTGCGTGGAGTGTGGCGCCGGCTTCTCGGCCATCTCGGAGCTGGTGTCGCACCGCCGCACCCACCACGGCCAGCAGGAGGCGCTCCACACGTGCGCCGTGTGTGGGGAGGGCTTCCTCAACACCACCCTCTTCCTGTACCACCGCAAGCAGCACCCGCAGCCACACCCCGCGCACACACACACACACCCCGCGCACACACACACGCACACACACACACACACACACACCTCGCTCATCGCCCTCCAGCAGGACGTGCAGGTGGAGCTGCTGGAGGAGGAGGAGTCTCGCGGACAGGGACTGCTGCTATTGGCTGCTGCGGGGGAGGGCCAGGGCCTGCTATTGGCTGCTGCCGGGGAGGGGCAGGGCCTGGCGTCTTACTTGCCCATCGAGGTACAGACCACGCCCACCGACCACGAAACCACACCCACAAACGAACAGGCCACGTCTACAAACACAGAAACCACACCCATTGAGGTCCAGACCACTCCCGCTGATGCAGAGGTCACACACACAGATGATCAGACCACTCCCACTGACCACGAAACCACACCCACAAACGACCAGGCCACGCCTACAAACACGGAAACCACACCCATCGAGGTCCAGACCACTCCCACTGATCCACTGACCACAGTGGTGGAGATTCAGGCCACACCCTCAGAGAGCCAGACCAATGAGAAGTGCTCGTCTCAGGAGGAGGAGGAGGAGGAAGGGGAGGAGCCGGAGAGGAAGCGTGCGCGGCTGGAGCAGGAAGTGGCGGCGGATGCGGAGGAAGTGAGTGTGTGTGAGACGACGACGGAGGAAGTGAGTGTGTGTGAGACGACGACGGCGGAGGAAGTGAGTGTGTGCGTGACGTCGGCGGCCGTCACGTTTCTGTGTCGCGTGTGCGGTTCCTCGTTCTCCAGCGAGGGGGCGCTCAAGAGGCACGGCCAGGAGCGGCACGGCCACAGGGGGGCGCTCCACACGTGCGCAGTGTGTGGCCAGGAGTTCATGAGCACCACGCTGTTCCTCTACCACCGCAAGCAGCACCGCACGCACACACACACACACACACACGCACACGCGCCCACTCCGCACAACAACTGCCAGCCCACAGGTCAGTCTTAAGTGTGTGTGGGGATAGCCTAATGGTGTGTGTGTGTGTGCGTGTGTGTGTGTGTGTGTGTGGAGTTAGCCTAATGGTGTGTGTGTGTGTGTGTGGAGTTGCCAGAGTCATTGAACGAGTATGTTGAACTTCATTAACGACCACTGATCCTTATATGATAACAGATAATCCTTTGATAGATATGTGTGAGTGTACTGTATGTGTGTGTGTATATGTCTCCTGTGTCAGTATGTTATCGACGTTATCTGTCTGGTGTGTGTCCCTCCCTCAGGAGAGTATATGTGTGTGTGAGTATGTGTGAGTATATATATATTGACACTATCTCTGTGATGTGTGTGTCTCTCTCAGAAGAGTATATGTGTGTGTGAGTATGTGTGAGTATATATACAGTGAGGAGAAAATTTATTTGATACCATGCTAAAGTTGCCTAAAAAGAGGAATATAAAATCATCAATTGACAATTGATCTTAATGTCTTAATTAAAAAAAATAGTAAAAATAAAACCGCTAAGCACCCCAATTTTCTTTGTGATTGAAGAATGTTTCGTAAAGAAATAAATGTTCTTCCTGAATGCTAGGGGGAAGGAAGTATTTGACCCCCAATGTAACCCTATGGGAATTTAACACATAGGGTTAACATAGGGGCAGGCAGATTTCTATTTTTTAAGGCCAGCTATTTCATGGATTCAGGATATTATGCATCCTGATAAAGTTCCCTTGGCCGTTGGAATTAAAATAGCCCCACATCATTACATACCTTTCACCATAGCTAAAGATTGGCATGGTGCTTTTTCCAGTAGGCCTATTAGCCTGTTTGATGCTCATTGAGCTCAATGCAAATCAACAGGCTAATAGGCCAACTGGAAAAAGCACCATGCCAATCTCTAGCTATGGTCAAGGATATGTGATGATGTGGGGCTATTTTAATTCCAAAGGCCAAGGGAAATGTATGGGGATGCATAATATCCTAGATCCATGAAATAGCTGGCCTTTAAAAATAAAAATCTGCCTGCCCCTATGTTAACCCTATGTAATTCCCATAGGGTTACATAGGGGGTCAAATAATTCCTTCCCCTAGCATTTAAGGAAAACATTTATCTATTTACAATACATTCTTCAATCACAAAGAAAATTGGTGTCCTTGGCGGTTTGATTTTTACTATTTTTTTTTTTAATTAAGGCATTAAGATCAATTGTCAAATGATGATTTTATATTCCTGTTTTAGCATGGTATCAAATACATGTGCTCCTCACTGTATATTGACACTATCTCTGATGTGTGTCTCTCTCAGAAGAGTATATGTGTGTGAGTGTATATATATTGACACTATCTCTGTGATGTGTGTGTGTCTCTCTCAGGAGAGTACATGTGTGTGAGTATGTGTGAGTATATATTGACACTATCTCTGTGATGTGTGTGTGTCTCTCAGAAGAGGATTCTGGAGCGGCAGGCTGCGGCGGCGGCGACATCTTGGTGGAGCTCCCTGACGACCCCACGACGACGACAGTTCCGATGGTCTCGGTCGCCCTGGCAACGCCAGACGCCGGCGGCGCCGCTCTGAGCAGCAGCGAGCCCATCCCCCCGCCCCCCGCCCAGCTGTCGCGTGATTGGTCGAGAGCGGCGCTGCCCCACCGGTGCCCCCACTGTGGCCGCTCCTTCACCCGCCGCTCGCTGCTGCGTGCCCACGTGAGCGGGCACACGGGCCAGAAGCTGTTCCGATGCCACGTGTGTGCCAAGGCCTTCTCTTCGCCCGCCAACCTGCTGCGGCACACACACACGCACACACACACTCCTCACCTGCGCC